>NW_026941834.1:526909-615978 GCF_024139115.2 Armigeres subalbatus
TTTCAGGTCGTCTACAAATGACAGTCGTGGAGCCTTCAGAGTTAGATGCACGTCGTTGAAGTACAGTAGAAACAGGAACGGACCCAAGTGGCTACCCTGAGGTATACCTGATGTTGAAATAAAACTGAATGCCTGGCAATCTTCGATTACAACCACAGTCTTACGGTGTATGAGGTATGAACGGATCCATCTTAGAAAAAAAGTTAATGCCCAACTATTTCATTTTTGCAATCGCAACAGTGTGGTTCACTTTATCAAATGCAGCGGCCAGGTCCGTGTAGATCACATCAGTCTGTGCACGTTGAACCATGCTATCGGTTATATAGGAAGTCAAGCAGAGCAAGTCTCTAATCGAACACCCCGGGGTAAAACCATGCTGGGCGTTGCTGGGAAAAGGGTTACAATGGGCCTCAAGTGGCTGTAAAATCACCAGCTCGAATAATTTTGAAACTGCCTTTAACCCTTTCAGGCCCACGGGGTCATTTATGACCCCAACAGAAAAATGGATGTATAAAATCGCACAATGGATAAAAATGAACCCTATCTTCAGCAAAATTGCTTGAAATTAACTTCCCTATCAGGGAAAAATATCAGGCATGGGTGATCAAGGCCCTATGACAACCTAGAACGTCATGAACACGGTGAAGTTACGAAAGAGGAAATTTTAGATGTATTGGCAGCGGATTATATTGCTTCAAAATAAGATTTTTCTTCAAACGTATCCGTAGAGTTACTGTGATGTATAATAAACTTTTTTTTAAGTTCCTTGGACATCCTAGGCCACCCAAACATTCCTTTAGTTTTGGACTTGAAATCTACAGCTGCAAGAAAATCGTTTTTTAGTACTGAAAGCTTCAATATGAATTTTATTCTATCTATTACATCTCCCGGGAGGTCAACGGATATCGCAGAAAAATTATGAGATATTTTGGGCAATCCAAAGTGTCTTTGAGTTCGGGACTCGAGTTCTACCGGTCTCCAAGCTCGATCGATGTTCAAACCATTTCAAGGCAATCCCACGAAGCGTTAACGACAGCTTTTGATTTAAGATTAGAATTCACGGATATCAGTACTCCGCCCCCTACGGATTAGAATTTCGATCACAACGAAAGACCTTGTGAGCATTATCAAATATCTGGCTGGAAAGCGTGACATCATTCAGCCAAGTCTCAACGAGAACGATGATATCGAGGCACTGATCAGACACTGCAAGGCGGTACTCCTCGACCGTGGAATTAATCCCAACTACATTTTGGTAGTAAAGCAGCAGTTGTTCATGTGACTTCTGTGGCGGATCCGAGGAACTACAAGTGGCTATCGAATCAGTACGGGAATGATGCGAAACATTGGGGTACTTTCCTGCGCGAGGATTTTGGAAGACCTCCTCACCAACACCATACGCAGAACCAGGACGGCTGCAGATCGTTGACGGGAAGGACTCGACTGCGATGGGTGGCTTAGAGGAGCAGGTCTGTGTCCCGGAGACTCGATGCAAAACGCTCGGTTCGATTCGTATGGGTACTATCGAATACGTTTCAAGACACGAAAAGTTCGAGAAGGAGTGTACTTGTCCGAATTTGGATTTTGGAAGACCTCTTCACCGACCCAAACACAGGACCGGGACGGCTGTAGATCGTTGACTGGCATGGCTCGACGGTGAAGGGAGGGTCCGAAGCTTCCAAGAGACTTTGGGTAGTCGTGCATCCTAGTTTCCAACGATGGTTTATTAAAGTGAAGTTAAACGGTGACTCGATGACACGATGGACACGTATAGTTCTAAAAATAATTGTACTTGCCTGTATTAGAATTTTGGAAGACCTCTTCACCAACCCCGAACACAGGACCGGGACGGCTGAAGATCGTTGACTGGCATGGCTCGACTGTGAAGGGAGGGGGTCCGGTGCTTCCGGTGGGCTTCGGCCAGTTATGCGTCCTAGTTTCCAACGATGGATGATGGAAGTGGAATGAAACTGTGAAATTGATCCGGTAATATTTATTGTAGAATTGGCAGGCGAGCGGCTGCTCCATTTTTTGGATTAGGTGCAAATGGCCGGACACTGATACCATTAGGCCAATACTTGAGACTGATTTTCACACAGATACTTTGAACGAGACGAAAGAGAGATCGTCTATGTTCTTGCCGCGAGGAAAAGCATTGTGACGGTTATCTTCGAAACTTATATGTTGTACAATGATAAATGTATTTTCAATCAACCGCTCTTGAAAACCTACACTTTACGATACAATTTACACCTTTATAACTTCAAAGAATAAACGTTGCGTATATCCTTGGTTATATTTTGCGAAATATGAAAAAGAATAAATCAAAACATTGCGGCGTTTTGTTCATGTCACATCCTTGGATTTTTACCTGTCCCTCCGTTCAAAGTGTTTTGTCACATCCGCTTAACACATACCCAAGTTTCTTATAATTCATTTCATTTCCTGATCCCCTCTTGACACTGACTGTTACAAAGCTTAACGTTTTATCGTCCTTTGATGCCATGCCGATGATGGAACATAGAAAAAGGAAACCAAAAAAAGCAGTTCATTAGATCACATGAGTATGAACTTGAACGTACCCATAGAGACCGAAGAAAATATTTTAATCAAACCACGATGACCTGTTCAGGTCATGGGGAAACGACAAGCGGAAGGAAAAGGAAGGGCAGCAAAGGTCATCTCACGTGAGCTAAACGGTTGATTCAATAGACTGGCCTGAAATTGATCTCCCACACAAAAATAGAAGGGTCAAACTTTCACTGATAAAGTGAGAGACCGAAAAAAAAACTCGATTATTTATAGTCAATTGTGACCGAATCTACACTGATATCGCCGTGCGTACATGGAAACGGAAAAGGTGGGACCCTCCGACGCAGGGCAACGAGAGAACGAGCGAGATTTCGGGCCAGAACAAGTTCTATCACTTTGGAAATTTATCACCGGTCGGCCTCGTGACCATAAAGGCCCCGGCACAATGTCCCATAAAAGCGTTCTAAACACGTAAACCTCGGCGGACGACGGTTCAAACTCTGAATGGAGCTCAGCGCTTTTTGTGTCATTTGCTGTGCCATGTCTTACTTTTTTCCCCAGACGGACGGGTTCCGAAGCGTAGCACATGAATGCAGGGCCACGGTGAATTGAATAAACCCGGGTGCGATGCGTGAACTTCGATATGTCACGTAAAACGCATCTTTTCTCTCGTTTTGTTCCGTTGTTATTTTATTTCAATTCTTCGGCCCGGGAAGGTAGCTTTTGTTTTGTTCTTCTACTGTCACCAACTTAGATGCGCATTTTTCCGCGACTATTCCAAAGGTGGATGTAAAGGTTCTTTGTCGTATTTTGAAATTGGGCCGCATGAAGAAAACACGAGAACTGAGCATTTGAAGAGATCTGTAAAGTTAAGTCGTTTAGGAAATATGTTATCAGATTATTTAGAAGTGTTTTTTTTTTTCAATTATATCTGATATCCATACATATTCTTCAAACTAAGTTCCATTCTTTAGGATAAACATAAACAGCAAATAAAAAATGCAAGATTTAAGTGGAGAAACAGCAACCCATTTGGACAATGATAGAAAATGAAAACTGTATGGTATACAACATACACGAAAATGAAAAGAAAAGTTTCTCCAAAGAAAGCTATGAAGGGGAAAATAAATCTGTGGAAAAAAGATGAAATATGAATAGAGAAAAATAAATTAAGCGGAGATCCGGGGAAAACAAAAAAAAGTTTAACTCATAGTTGCAACGCATCTAGATTTTTTTTTGAATGGGATATAGAAAGAAACAGAATGTTGCATGAAATGAAAAAAATACGATGAAGATAAGAAGGAACATTCAATTAGAGTAGAATTAACAAAATATTAACAGAGTTCAAGGTAGGTTGCATTACAAAATACAATTGAGATAAAAGAATACAGGTAATCTTCGATATAACGTACCCCCGATATAACGTACACTCGATATAACGTCACTCGATATAGCGTACATTTTTCCCCGTTATAACGTACACTTTGAAAAATAATTTTAATTTTGGTAGTTATTACGAAATAATTCACTAAATCGTTATTATCATTCATGTAGGGATGGCATTATTGTATGGTGTTTAATTTTATCAGCTAGAGGCATTAATTACTGTTTTCCCCACTTTGCACTATCCTCAGAATTCTCCCGAGGTATTGGATGATATTGAGTTAATGAGGTTTTAGGCATGTCTAGTTGATATTAGTCAAAGTCAGAATTGATGACGGGTTGTTTTCAGGTCTAAGTCAGCTAATATCCAGTGTAGTAATGGTATTGTGGATCCAGGCTTGAAATGTGTACCAGATTATTTTAAAATTAATCCTAGAGGAAATTCCTGGAGAAGCTCCCAAAATAATTTCTGGTGAATTTTGTAGAAGAATTCCTGTAGGAAATTCTAAAAGAGTTCCAAAAAGAATCTCCCAATTAATTCTTTAAAAAAAATCTGATTAAATTCACGAAGGGATTGAAAGAAACTGAATTAATTTTCGAAACGAATTCGTAAAGTAATTTCTGGAAGAATATTTTAAAGAATGTACAATGATTTTTTTGAAGGAAATCGTAAAAGAATCTCCTGTTTCCTAAATATATTTTCAAGCAATTCCTAAAGGTAAGGAAGGAACTCGAAATAGAATTTGCGAAGAAATTCCTAGATCTCTACAGGAATTCCTTAGGAAATTCCTCCAGGAACTCCGGCAATTCCCGGAGGGATTTCTTCAAAACATCATCCCGAAATGAATCCAGTAATTCCTTCGAAAATTCTTCCAGGAATTCTTTCGGAATTTCCCTTACACATTAGGTCAATACTTTCACATCGTATTCTTTCTTTAATTTCTTTCAAGAAAATCCTAAGACCTCCGGACCCCTTCGGAAACTCCTTGAGCAACACTTTTAGAAATCATCCCATGAATTTCTCAAAAAATTCTAGAATAAAAGTGATGAGTGTTTCCGAGAAATTCTAGAAAATGTAGTCTAATGCGTTAATTGTTTGTGAATGGCAGGTAAAACTCGTCTCGTAGGTTTTCCCAGTACTTAAGCAACTGCAGTAGAGCAGGGCATGATTAGCCTCCACCACCCTGTAAGACCGCATCCAACCACTCACCATAGTCCTCCAACCCAGCACCAGAATTACCTTCGTTAAGTAGCCATTAAGGGGTGGCGTAATTGGGTCGATACCATGAGACGAGGTCACTGACTTTAAAAAGGAGGTCATGAGCCTGGGATGCGGTCGGATGTTACAAAGCTACCAAAGTTGGAAGTTGAAGAGTAGAGATAAAGTACTTGGGACAAGAGAAGGCGTTGAGGACAACCCCACGGTCTTTACGTTGAAAACCCCAGCAAGAACCGCCGTAATTCCCTGGTTCCGTAGTCGGCCCAATCCGGTATTGTTTCCGCTGATAGTCAATTGCCCTTCTTATTGGTCGAGTTGTAACGAAGCAAGAAGCGAGGAAGATCTCCAAGCCACCCGGCGATACCACCGCCCGGTAAGCCCGCACAGCCACAGAAGGAAGGAAGGAAGAAGAGGAAGGAAAGAGTAGTGCAGTGCTGCGAGGAAGGCCAGTGCTAGTTGGGATTTCTTTGAAAAATCATCCGGAAACAACTTCGGAAATAAATCCAAAAATCATTTTTAAATTCCTCCTCAATGTTTCTTCGAAAAAAATGAATTTTAAGAATTACTTCAGAATCTTCCTAATGAGTTCCTTCGGAATTCAAAACTTCTTCCTGGAATTCTTTAGGAAATTCTTCGAATCATTCATTTAGAAATATATTCACGAATTCCTTTTAAAGTCACTCCTGACAGAATCCAAGTTTCAAAGTGCTCGCGTTTTCGGAGGCACACCACTCGATACGTAAGCAACGCACAACTGTCATTTTTATTTTTTCACGCTTGCTGCGACGCAGCAAAGCTTAATCAACAAAAATGACAGTTGTCCGCCGCCGTATCGAGTTGTGTGCCCTGGAATTTTCTTCAGAATTTCTTTAAACATTTCTCAGGAAATTCCTTTAGAATGTTTTTCGGTAATACCAGCGAAAAATGCTTCGGAGAATTCTCTTGAATTTTTAGGCATTCCTTTGGGAAATAGTTTGGAAATGCCGTTTGGAATTTCTTGGCATATCCCTTTGAGAAATCTTTGACTTTTTCGTTGAAAATTCCATCAAAAATTCCTTCAAACATTTTGTTGAAAATTCCTTCAAGGAAGTAATAAAATTTCTGGAAGAATACATCCAAAATATCGGATAGAATTCAGATATTTTGTTAAACCATTGAAAAAAAGAATTCATAAAGGAATCTCTGAAAAAATATCAAAGGAATTTCCGATGAAAAAATCATAAAATTTTCCAGACTTTTCTTTAGGAACTTCTCTAGAAATTCCATCGGAAATTTCGAATATAATTGATAGAAATTATCCTGATATCAGCTTTTTTTTTAGAATAATGTTGGCGTATATAATTAAATATTTATGAACATATTCAATTTGGCGAGTCACGTGCCCCATCGTGCCCTAGTTTTAATCCACTAAAGATCGCGGATACTCAATAAATAAGGTACACCGGGGCAAGTTGAAATGCAGGGTAAGTTGAAACGGAAGCTGTAATTTGGATAGGAAATGACCTGATTATTTTTTACAACAAACTACTCCCTGAACGCACCTTCTGACTGCCATTCCCGGAAGATTGCAGCTACAAAAACGCAATCCCTGCTTATGTTTATTTTTCGCCCTTGGCAAAATTTTAACCAACTTTTTGACGTGCCAATAAAACATGTCTCAAAATGATGTTTGGAAGAGTGCTTTCCTCAAATTTTCACGGTAGGTAATCATTCAATGTTGAACAAACATAATGATTATGAAAAATCCATGGGAGATCCGTTTCAATTTTTGTATTTTGGTCGTTTGAAATTGCTCCACAATTTAAACCCATCGGGGCAAATAGAAATGCGTGGTGCGGGGCAAGTTGAAACAACGATTCAAAACGTCTCCCTCGCAATTTTTTTTTCTAAAATTCAGATACTTGATAGTAAGCTTTTAGGGCACTGAAATGGAAAGTAGGCTTTGAAATTAAAACCACAAAAATCATAAACAAGTCGCCACCCACCAAACGCGGAGTTTCTGCCGCCATTGTTCTCCGGGTAGAGCATAATTGCACCAGAAGTAACTGCTTTTTAATTGCTAACCATTACATAAGATAAGTGGACTACAAATCGAAGGGATCGCTTCAAGGTGCGTATTGAACTATTTACAATGGTAGTTTGTTTAATCAGTCTGCTTCAATTTAAATATTTAGTTTAAAAATAGCTGTACGAATTATGATCCTTTGATTCAAAATCCATGCGTGGTGGACGGATTTCGATTCAGGAGTAGTTGATTTAATTCATAATTTTCTCATGTTTTCGTAGTTTTTATGTGTAAATGTGGAACACTTCAAAAGAAGAAGCCCTCATGTTCCCTTGTCAATGACAAACGTTTCATTTACATTTGATTTCTATAGTCTAGAGTACGGATTTCGATGTCCCACGGTGTATATTGATATGAGACAATTAAATGGACCATATTTAAGTTTATTTTTTGAATAAAAGAATATCAATAACAATATAATGTGACTTTTATGCGAGTAAATATCAAGATGAGGCGACACAATTTGGGATTTGGTTTTAAAATTATTAGAACAAAGCCTACTATGTCATCAGTTTTTCTTAAACAGGAGACAATTTTAAGCTAGTTTCTAGAAAGAAAATCAAAATCATCAAAAAATTACATGGGACTCTTATGCGAATTTAGTCACCTTTACAACCTCGTGCATCTTGAGTTTCACTGAGTACATATATTGCGATTTTCATACGGAAAAAGTAGCTTATCTCTGTATGTAGCGCAGTGTTTCAACTTGCCCCGACACGCGGGGCAAGTTGAAATGGTGCACATAAAAATGTAATTTCAATATACAAAATATTTATAAAAAAGTTTGGTGAGGTTGCTTATTTTTTATGTACAATCTTTGGCCCGAACTAGGAAACACCGCAAACGGATTCAAAATTTATTAAAAAGCGATTTTTTTATAGCACTTCAAAGTTCAACTTTGAAAAAACCGTTTCAACTTGCCCCGGTGTACCTTAAAACAAACGGTGCAACGAAAAGCAAGCCTTGTGTTTCCAGTGCCTCTTAGCCTTTTATTTCCTGTACTTTATATATAAATAAAATGACGAATACAATTCTTCGGGTCATTTTTCTTAGCAACGAACAAGTTGGTAGGAATTGTTCACAAAAAAAAAGCTGTTTTACACTGCTAGCTGAGCATTACATAAAAAATAAAATTCTACCATAAAGGACATAATAGTACAACATTTATGTAGTGTAAAATAAGGATGATTCCTAATGATACGATATAACGTACAATTCGATATAAAGTACAAACTTGAAATTGATATGTACGTTACATCGAAGTTTACCTATAATTGAAATAGTTTCACGATGCCCATCATTCCATGCATCATTCCAACCCATCATCAATTCGGAGCATCTCGTGTATTCAAAAAATTTCTCTGAGGTAAAATATTAAACTGACAATGGCAACAAAGGACTAGATTGAAGCACCGATGAAAGACAGTAGTTGTCGTAGTTTTTTTTTTGTCCATTTGTTACAATCGATTTCCAATCTCCCACTCTCGTCGCGACAAGCCTTCTTTTGAGACGAACATCCATCAGCCGCGAAGTCTGGATATACGTGAGAAAACGTATGGTAATTTGTTTTAAAAACTGGTAAACACTTATCTCCGGAACGACAAAGCGGACAATCGGCGCTACGATTACATTCAGCTGCCGCCAAGGGTCAACGCATTGTCTGCAGCTCGGAGAAAGATGTATGTGCCGTAGCTCGTAAATTCATTTTAAAGTGCCATTACTTCGGTCAGGACGATTTGTCATCCTCGAAATGTTTATTACTGCAGCAGTTCTGTAGACTCGGGCGAGGACATTTTTCTGTCTTTTTGTTCGAATGCTGATTGATGGAACATTGCAAATGTTTCTTTGAACTGAACAATTGAACTGTTTTAATCAAACAAAACAAGTCTATAATAATCTTCTTGCAAGGCTTGTAATAAGGGCCACGGTATTGCGTAATTTTGTAAAATGTTGGATCTCACATTATGTTACTTTAGTTACTTCCGCATCAGTTATTATTATGTAATTTTTTTGCTAATCGAATTTTTGAAAATAGTAACTAGGAGAAAATACCAATTAACCCAAGCTTTTTGCCAAAAGAAAAGATAAGAATAATACATATTTTTCCTTAAACACAGGTATAGAGGCAGCTTCGCTGGATTAATTTTTCTAAATTGCAATACGAATATTTGGAGATCCAACAATATTCTGCTCAAAGTAAATTACAATACTTCCTTTTATTAAGCGGTGTACTAAAGGTTGAGTCAATTGCTCAATAATTACATTTAATTATTTTTACATTACATTACATTCTAATTTTTGTGATTTTTTCAGCAGTGAGCACGCCAGATAACAACAAAACACGACACAAATTGAGCCTAAATTTTCTGTTTTGCGAATGTTATTGATATAGGAGCATCCCAACAAACATTGGAAGCTGAAGAAGAACTTGTTCCGTGGCTTCTTCAGCCAAAAAACTAGCCTGTTCAGCTTAAATTGTTTGTTGGGATGTTATTAATATTGGAACAGATACCCTACCTAGATACCTACAATCTGTTTTCCGATCATCATGCGCTTAGGTTCGAATATCGTATTTATCAGCAGGGATGCCAGACATACAGACATTTGGTCTCGCATACAGACATTAAACAGAATTTTGATTGAAGTTACAGACATGTGTCGTTTTCGAAAACTTTGGGCTTTAAAAAAGGATCCTGTTGGAGCTTCGAACTAAACTATTTCGGGTTTTCAAACGAAACTTTTGGTTTCGTACGGAATCCTATACGACTTCCGGGCAGCATCTGAACGTAAAACTTCATTGGTTTCCCACAGAATCTCTTTAGGATTTCAAATGGAATCGTTTGATTACTTTTAGAAGCCCAAAGTGCGTTTCGTTCTTTTGGATTTTTGCATGGAATGTGAGCGAACGTAATCCATCTATGTTTACAAACTTAATTCCTTTGAGTTTCTCAACGAAATTCTTTTGGGCTTCCGAATGAATTCCTTTTAGACTTTCGAAAGGAATACTTTTTACTTCCGATTTAAGCCTTCTGGACTTCTGAACGGAATCTTTTTCTGCTTCTGGGCAGGGAGCTCCGAACAGCATCCTTTTGGAATACCGGAAAGAATCCTTTTGGAGTTCCGAACAGAATTCTTTTGGAATTTCGAACAGAATACTTTTGGGATTCCGAACGGAATTCTGGGATTTATCAGGGAAGCCCTAAAGGATTTTGTTCGAAAAGCGAGAGGAATCGGTTCGAAAACCCAGAACCCGTTCGAAAGCCCAAACACATTTCGTATAGAAGACCAAAAGATCTCCGCTCGTAAGCCAAAAACAGTTCCTTCCGTTCTTTGGGTTTCCGAACTACTGAACGAAACACTTTAGGGTTTCCGAACGGAATTATTTTTGGCCTGGAAAGCAGAATTGCTCGAAATTCCTGGAGGAACTTCCGAAGGAATTCCTTGAGGAACTTCCGAAGGAATTCTTGGAGGAACTTCCGAAGAAATTCCTGGCGGAACTTCCGAAGGAATTCCTGGAGGAACTTTCGAAGGAATTCCTGGAGGAACTTTCGAAGGAATTCCTGGAGGAACTTCCGGAAGAATTCCTGGAGGAACTTCCGAAGGAATTCCTGGAGGAACTTCCGAAGGAATTCCTGGAGGAACTTCCGAAGGAATTCCTGGAGGAACTTCCGAAGGAATTCCTGGAGGAACTTCCGAAGGAATTCCTGGAGGAACTTCCGAAGGAATTCCTGGAGGAACTTCCGATGGAATTCCTGGAGGAACTTCCGAAGGAATTCCTGGAGGAACTTCCGAAGGAATTCCTGGAGGAACTTCCGGAGGAATTCCTGGAGGAACTTCCGAAGGAATTCCTGGAGGAACTTCCGAAGGAATTCCTGGAGGAACTTCCGAAGGAATTCCTGGAGGAACTTCCGAAGGAATTCCTGGAGGAACTTCCGAAGGAATTCCTGGAGGAACTTCCGAAGGAATTCCTGGAGGAACTTCCGAAGGAATTCCTGGAGGAACTTCCGAAGGAATTCCTGGAGGAACTTCCGAAGGAATTCCTGGAGGAACTTCCGAAGGAATTCCTGGAGGAACTTCCGAAGGAATTCCTGGAGGAACTTCCGAAGGAATTCCTGGAGGAACTTCCGAAGGAATTCCTGGAGGAACTTCCGAAGGAATTCCTGGAGGAACTTCCGAAGGAATTCCTGGAGGAACTTCCGAAGGAATTCCTGGAGGAATTTCCGAAGGAACTTCCGAAGGAACTCCTGGAGGAACTTCCGAAGAAATTCCTGGTGTAATTTCCGAAGGAATTCCTGGAGAAACTTCCGAAGGAATTCCTGGAAGAACTTCAGAAGGAATTCTTGGAGGAACTTCCGAAGGAATTCCTGCAGGAACTTCCGAAGGAATTCCTGGAGGAACTTTCGAAGGAATTCTTGGAGGAATTTTCGAAGGAATTCCTGGAGGAACTTCCGAAGGAACTTCCAGAGGAATTCTTGGAGGAACTTATCTTATTTGTCTCATTTGTCTTATTTGTTTTATTTGTCTTATTCGTCATATTCGTCTTATTCGTCTTATGTGGAAACCTTATACAGAAACTCTCTCACGATGTTTTCTAATGTTGTTCTAGAAACGTCTCATGTTTTCATTTTCCAAAACCAGCTTGAGTTTGTTTTTTTTTATATCCTCCGAACCACTTCATGAGAGATAAATTTCTTCCCCATTGTGGCCAATTCCTTTTGTTCCCCGTTTACGGCAAATTCTGAAGCAATTGTAAACTGCATAATGATGAAATAATTTTGGCAACACTGACAGCGTCATTCTGGCGGCCTGAATTGGGCATTTTCCTCTCTCAGAGAGTACTACCACGTGCTTTTTTTAACGGAAATCCCTTCCCTCAGACCTTAAAAGATCCTTAAAAGATATCTAAGCAAGCCCGGTTCGACGGTACTTCCATTTCCCATTGATCAGAAGAACGAGGCCTATGCTACAAAATTTGTTACTTAAATATTTCTACTCTGTCGCTGCTCAATTTTATTAGTCACTAAGTGGCAGGTAGTATTATTCATCAAGATCATTATTTGAAATGGTACAACATCCGCCATTATGCAATTTTTCTAAGGTACCCCTGAGGCCAGTAAAGGTGCCACCAGGGGTACTTATACCCAGAACATTAGTGATTAATCATAGATTTCATCATGATTAATGAATAATGGGTTATTTAAACATTATTCATTAATCATAATCATACAAAAAATATGATTTCATCATTAATCACTAATCATTAAACATAGAATTATACATTTTACCATTAATCACTAATCATATTCATAATTGTTTTCAGATTATTCATTATACATCAATCTTAATAATTGCATACATCGCTTTTATGCATAGTTCTTTAATCATAATCATATAACTTTTTTGCCTTTTAATTACCCAATTTAGCATCCTTAGAGAAAGATTATTTAGCTCAATTTGATTATTTATAATCATTAGTCATACCTACCTGGATACCTGGTTGGCTGCAATGCGAATACTTGATTTCGAGCCATACAGTGTTGCACGTATCACCCAGGTAACATTTTAAGTTTTATAACGCCCTTGAAGACCATAATTTACTCTACAAGAGTGTTATAAAACCAAAATGTTACTAGGGCAGTCTAATCATTTTCGTAGGAAAACCATGTTCGGACATTATGTACCACAGCTCATTTCTTTTCACTGAATCGTACGCTGCTTTGAAATCAATGAACAGATGTTGACAGATGTTATCGAATTAAACATGCACTACAAAATGATGCTTAAATTATTGACAATTGAAGCTTGTTGAAGCACAATTTGGCAAATAATTTAAATGACTACAGCGCCACTAGCGTTCTAGTACTTATGCTTCTACTATCGGCCCTCACGAAAACCTGCCTGGTATTCGCCGACGAAGGACTCCTCAAGTGGTCTCAGTCTATTAAACAGGATACGCGACAGGATTTTGTACGCCGTGCAAAACTATAGTATGTGCCCTTTCTTATAGATTTGGCATATGAGGCCATCCAATCAGCAGTCAGGCAGTTTTTCGTCCTCCCATATTTTCTGGATAATGTGGTGGATTGATTGATGCAGCTGCTCAGTTCCGTGTTTGAGAAGCTGGACCGGGATCTCGTCCTTCCCAGCAGCTTTACTATTTTTCATCTCGTTTAGAGCCTTCTTTACCTCATCCAGCGTTGGTGGTTCCACAGCTTGACCGTCGCCGACTATGTCGATCCTGCTTCTTAATACACCTTCATTTCCACCGTTCAACAAATCTTCGAAGTGCTACTTCCACCTGGCTGCCATCATAGTCTTGTCTGTCAGCAAATTCCCCTCTCGGTCATTGCACATGGCGGGCACTGGCGCTGTCGCGCGCCATTGACAGTTGTGTAAGACCTCCGCTATTGTTTCTATCCATGTTCTTCTGCGCTTCAGCTATCACACTCTCTTCATGTTGCCTTTTTTCCTGCGGTGGATTGGTTTCCCTTCTGCCCTTGCTACACTGTACCGCTCTTTGTTGGAACGAGAACGAGCCACTAGCATTTGATACCTAGCAACATTTTTCTCGTCAATAACTCGCTGGCACTTTTCATCAAACCAACTATTTCGTTGGCGTCGCTGTGCAGTGCCTAACACTTCCTGCGCTGTTTTAGTCACAGCTTCGTAGATATTTTTCCACAATCTATTGACGTCGCCAGATCCAGATTGGCATCTCCAATCCGCTCGTCCAGCTTCTAGTACAGTAGACGTTCGATAACTGCAAGTCATTTAACTGCAATGCTTTTGAACTGCAATTCGATAGTTGCAGCAGTTTTGCAGTTATCGGACCGCTAAACTTCAAACTGATGTCAGACTCAATGACAGCTGCATTGCGCTGCACATTTGGATGCACTTTTATTGTATCTGACGTCGATTGACAACCGTTTGCGTCTAGAATGCGTTGCAGTTATCGAACGGCATTCGTTATCTGAAAAGTAAACATTTTGCAGTTATCGAACGGCTACTGTAGTACTGTTCAGCAACTTTTTCAACTGACAAGCGTTGGATATTGAAATGCATCGTTCTGTTGTTTCGTAAATTCGTGACGCTGGAAAGTCACGCCCGAATTATGGCAACTACTAGGTAGTGATCCGAGTCAATGTTCGGACCTCTGGAAGACCTTACATCTATAACATCCGAGAAATGTCGTCCGTTGATCAGCACGTGGTCTATCTGTGAGGAAGTGTCTCCACTCGGATGTTGCCAGGTATGGTTGCGGATATTCTTACAAGTCAGACAAAAATGGTTGCAGCAACTAAATCCGGTCACATATGATTGGCAAAACATACTTTTGCATATAAACGATAAAGACGGATCCATAAAAAACTGGAAAATGATCCATAAATAACATCTGAATGTTCCTTAAAATGCTACCATAAATCCATAAAATAGTTAATGAGATTCCATAAAGAATAATGTTTCGATCCATAACTAAGCCAAAATTTATCAATTAATTGGGAAATATGTTCCATTAACATGGTCAAGAAAAACAATACAATTCTTGCTATTTTCCCATGAAAATATGACAAATGGTCCATAAAAAACTATATTTTGATCCATAAAACTTCAAATTTGCGCATTTTTTTTTATCATGATGATGATCCATAACTTCAGTAATATGATCCATAATTTTAGTTATATGATCCATAATTCTGGCCATTTGATCCATAACTTTGTTCAAATGATCCATAGTTTTGGGTATATGATCCATAAATTTTGATAAATGATCCATAGATTTTATAAAATGTGTGGATCAATTAATATAGTTTCATTGGCCTTCTTTCCAAGCATTATGTATCACATTATCAAAATTATGGATCATATGACCAAAATTATGGATCATCATCAGGATATAAATTGCGCAAATTTGATATTTTATGGATCAATATTAAGTTTTTATGGATCATTTTTCAAAGTTTTATGGATCATAAAAATATTCTTTATGGAATCTCTCGAACTATTTTATGGATTTATGGTAGCGTTTTATGGAACATTCAGATGTTATTTATGGATCGTTTTTCATTCTTTTATGGATCGTTTTTCCACATTGAACGGTGCAAAGTAAGGGCTGCCCATATGATTTACAGTAACCTATGTGGAATATGTGTGCTGCTAGGGTACTGCAGCAGCAAAGGTTACAAGTCGTAGACCATTATCGTTGGTAGCGAACTGAAGGCTTTCCGTACCAATGACAGGGCGAAAGAAACTTTCTCTTCCGATCTGCGCGTTTGCATCCCCGATGACAATCTTTACATCATGTGTTGGGCACTCTCCGTAGGCCTTATCAAGGCTCTCATAGAACTCATCCTTCACGTTATCAGGCTTATCGTTCGTTGGGGCATAGATACTGATCAGGCTATAGTTGAAAAATTTGCCCCTCATTCTCAACGCGCAGATGCGGTCGTTCTGCTCTGTCACCGTCGCTATAGTAGATTTGGTACTTGAATAAAGTGTTCACTATGGGATCCACCGCGCGGAATACACGTTCTCCAGTTCTGGGTTCTCCTGGATTGCTGCCACACTAACGCCGACCTTCTGCAGCTCACGAGCCAGGAGCCTAAAACGTGCGGGTTCATTCAAAGTTATCACGTTCCAAGATCCGACTTTCCAATCTTTGTCCTTTATTAGTTGCCGGGTCTGGTGCCGTTGAATCAATCCGTTTGCTCTACTTTTGCCTTTCTTGGTAACTGTAGAATCTTAGGTAGGCTACCTTACCAGGGTTGCGCTACCTACATCTCGTTGAAGGGGCTGCCTTCTCGATACTGACACGATGCAGCATGATATGCACAGTTTCACTTAGAGTCCCTCGCTGGCACTCGGGCGATGATCAGCCGCCACTAGCATGGAGAACAGACCCTTCCCTGTCAGCATACGACCATAGTTCCCACCGGGGTTGGTTACCCGATCTTCCCTAAGGTTACTCGTATCCCGACCATCGCCACGAGGAGGTAGGAATAGGAGTTGCTGGGTAAGAGGTCTAAGGACCGCGAGATGGGGTCTATTTTATTCCGTCAGGTACGCGAAGTACCAATGGTTCGCTTCACCCAGCATTTGCCAACTTGGAGCTCCTGTAAAAGGCTCTAAAAGGAATCCTGAAAACTACTCGTTAAGCTAAATTTGGCAGATGGCATATGTATCACTTTAATACGATGATTTATAGATGATGATTTTTCGTGTCGACTATTGAACATCCATTGGGTGGCGTGTTACGAAGAGCAGTGATTGATACGAGATTCATTAGCTCAGAAAATTTACTTCACCAATGAATCTGATATTAGGGCACACAAAATTGATCATCAATGCAACCTACTAATAGTCCTCTATGAATGCAGAATCTTTGAAGGCTTGTGGACGATTATTTCGTAATGCATTTGAAATACGTACTTCCATGTAAGATGCAGGCGGAAATAGGTTCACGGAGAAGACGAATGGCACAGGAATTAGCTGTTGAGAAATATGGTCTATTTACCAAGAAACTCTCACCTGCAGTAGACCGGGCGTTTAGCCAGAATGTTGGACAAATTTGTTTTTATTAATGTTCGGAGAGGTACGCCAGGTCGTAACGGACGATAAATCGATTGGTTGTTAGTGATTGCCGTTCCAGCGAACTGGATAAAACCTAAACTGCACAAGTCACCCCGGCCTAAGTTTGACAATAGATTAACATTAATAACATCACGTAATCTAAAGGTGTTTCTGCGTAACGACTAAAAAATATGCTACAATATTCTGAAGTTTAGCTTGCGGACTGCTGGTATTGAGATTGACATGAACTGCTCCTATTGATATGTGCTAATTTTAATGCTTTAAGTTGAATTCTAGATAGTGGATATTATCTTATCAGTCTCCTTCACAACTGATTAGTGATCATCTTTCGTGTGCTGCCTCCTGATATAAGCATCTAGTTTGAGCGATAATAATGGTGCACGTCCCTGTTACTAGAGCAATTCCACGTTCATATGATGCACGACTGAATCATGACTGACAAGCATGGCTTCGTAGAAACACGGTCACCGATGATTGATGTTACTGTACCAATAGTTTCAATTATTGTCCTACAATGTACCAATAAGGTTAGAATCCGACTGGACTATACGTCGAAGGCATGATAAAAATCTGATTGACAAAGGGAGAGAAAAAACGTAATATAAAACAAACAAAATTTAAGCGGGATAGGAGAACTCTTGGAAAATACACCCTCCATAATCTCGAGAGGCACACATAAATCAGCACTTTGACAATTACGTTCCTGTCATTAGACGATTTACGTCCATATTCACATTCAATGTGGTTAAACAATACCACGTAAAATAGAGCAGCACTCTTCTATAATTAAATCACTTCAACTTTACACATTTCCAAAGAACAATCAAGACTCTCATATCATGGTTTCATTTTGCAGCAACAACAAGGACAACCGTGTGGATAGGACTGACAAATTAGTATAAAGGAATTATGTTTCTATGCAGTAGATCGAAGCTTAAGTTGATTTTATTTTTCATTTATTCAATAAGCTTTCAGCACCGACTAATATAGTTTCTTAAACAAATGAATCAAATCACGTTGTTGTCCACACTTCATTCCCTTAACAAAATACATCTTCACTTCGTGCGGACCATACGGTGTCGTCCCCCATGCAGAGATCCATCAGCAATCTGTCAGCGGCTCGTGTATTGCCCAAACGGGGGAACAGATCACAATTCTCGAGAAACTTACACACTCGAATACACGGGTTTTGTGGTCGGTCAATCATGACTGCGGTTTCGTGCGGGAAACGAGTGTTAATAATGTTATTAATAAATATCCAATTATCTTTAGTTTAATGACATAATATTCTTCCAAAGTGGTAGAAATATATCTCTCCCGATCGAGACACCGGAAACCAACGTCAAGAAAGCGACACCCCGAATCGGTCACCCAATCCGATTGGCTCCGACTGGTGACCGGAGAGTTTGAAACCAAGATACGTAATCGGAGCAGCGACCGGCGAAAAATCCAAAGAAAGGGGTGATAAATGACAGAAATGGTTTTGTGTGATTGGGGCACGTAAAATATCAATTATACAATAAAAATACGCCCCACATAGCAGCAGTATGGATTTGATTCGTGCGTCTGAGAATGCAGCATGCGACCTTTGCGCGGCGAAGTCACATCGAAATATCGTAAGTGGGCACACTGTGGTGTGATTGGCTGAAATCATGAGCTTTTGATAGTAATTTAGCTTTATTTATGGTATCTTCAGGCGCCACCAATTATAATGACTGAGAAACAGACGCTACACTTACATCTTTACTGATTCATAATATTGTTTAATTGACAAATAGTTTATCAATAATATTTCATAATTTAATTCGGAGTTATTAACGTATGGTAGCGTCCATAATTCAGGCGACAAATCCATGTAACAAGTATTGAAGGAACAATCGCAGCATTGATTGAGGTGCATTAGTCGCATGCCGTCATAGTTTCTGAAACTCAATTTGTATGTGCTTCAACAAACCGCCCAAGTGCTCGTTGTAGCGATGAGAAACCGAATTAAAAAACTGGCTTCACTTTTTGGGGGAGAGGTATGGTAACTGGAGGAAATGTACAATGAGAGATGAATGGACGGGGAAGCCCGATCCCTACTTAGCAGCATTAAACACTAAGAATGACGTTTGATGGATTGTTGGTTGTTTATTTTGATTAAAGGTGGTTTCTACAGGTCGTTTTGATTTCGGACGCTCCAAGGGCTACCGTTTGGGTGTGCGTGCCTTTATCCGTCGAGCGGACCCCACACTGAAGCATAGGTCATGGGGGTCTCACGGATGCTGGATGATGGACATTTGGGTGAGCCTGCAGAGGATTTTGCTGTTTGGCTGCAGACTGTCTGACAGTGCGACTCAGATGGTATCAAACATGTCTAGCTGGTCTACGTGATCAGAAGCAGTCACAGCAAAGCTACTTGAACCTGCAAAGTGGAGCTGTTTTAAAATTAACTTGTTCTGGAATTCGATGAGCATTACTATAAAAAGAGATAGACATGAAATGGGAGTAAAACGAAAGCGAATCTGGCGTTTGATGTGAAGCGACAACACGGAACCTGAATGTTTGACAGGTGGTTTTCTTCAATATTCCGGTTCTAATAATATCGCTAAAATTAGTTATTAAAAATGTGCGAAACAGCACTTACCTTAAGAGGCTGGATTATTAACAAAGAGACGCAGTGTCAAAATTGGTACAGCCCGCTTGTTGTCAAATCATTTGTTCCAATTGAGCACAATAGTAGAAGCATAAGTACTAGAACGCTAGTGGCGCTGTAGAAAAGATATTTTATTATGCATCTCGAGAAAATATAGAATACTGCGGCCTCCTGCTGGCTATTTCTCAGGTAATCGCAACAGTCACTAAACACGACAGAGTCAATAAAAATCTTTCCCACCGTATGCACTTGTCATGATAAATACTCTCCATGTACTTAGTGACTCCAGTTGCCTCTCACAAATCAATCGAACACTGCTGTCATTTGGCGAAAAGCACGTGGTTTTGTTTTGAGAGGGAAAATTCTCCCTATCTTTTAACCCGGCGGTTATCTTGACGTCTACCTTCGCAGTCGAGCCTGCGAGTGTAAGACCGCCGCAAGAGTCGCGCGACAATAGTTACCAGATAAAGATTGTTGCTTTTTTTTTTAATAATTTCAGGAAGATTAGAGATCTGGTGGTATTTTCCACTTCCGTTCCATAGAAGGCGCAGAGCGCCACCAGTTCCAAGTGGTTGTAAGCTGGGAGCGGTCCTAGTTGTTGAGGAATTTTCAAGAAAAGGCATTGTTTACGTTTGCGACATTCGCCCTTATAAAACAACAGTGTCGATTTAGATCTCCTATCCTTGCCAGCAAAAGATGTTCCGGACAGCGACGACAGCGACAATCTTTATCTGGTAACTAAAATATCATTTCGCTGTAGTCATTTAAATTATTTTGCCAAATTATGCTTCAACAAGCTTCAATTGGCCATAATTTGTGCATCATGTTGTAGTGCTTGTTTGGTTTCATTCGGTTGTTTTGCCAAGATCGGTTTGACAGTTGTAGTACCGGTACTTTGGTTGCTAGGTCGAAGTATTTAACCTAGAGATGTTAGTCACGCGAACAGGAACGACATTTGCAATCTTATACTTTTGAATCTACTAGCACAATATTCTTAAAGGTAAGAGTATTGCGCCACTTGTATAATGAATGCACTTTACACTTGCTGTTTACTACATAAAACAAATATTCAAATATTCAAGGTAAGGGAACTGCTCCATACCATGTACCAAAATCAATACCATTCGAAAACAAAGAATTGGTTCGCAAATTGTTTTATTCCTCATTTTTGTGATTTTTATCAGTAGTGAGCACGCCGGATAACAACAAAACACGACACAAATTGAGCCTAAATTGCCTTTTTTGCGAATGTTATTGATATAGGAGCATGTTATTAATAATGGAGCAGATACCCTACTTCCAAACCATTCAAGTAGGCCCAATGCAAACCATAACTGATAGTCAGGGTTCTTATATCAGGGTTCACTCACTTCGACAGTAGATGGGAGAGACTAGCGCGGGGGTGAAAAATTCATTTTCAGTGCAAAACATAAACAAACTCGATGGCTGCCCCACATAAAAATCCAAGATGGCTGATTCATGAAATTGGCATACTGCTACACCTGTTTGTATTCACCTTGCTGACAGTCACATTATAATCTATCAAAGCAATCGGGCAATGTGTCAATAGCCACATGTCGTGAACCATCAAAAGGCATAAGGTGTCCAAAGTGGCTCCAGCTTGCATACAGTTAGAATGAACTCCACAGTAACCAAACATTTTCTTCAATACAAAGCATTTAACCCTTAAATGCACAATGTTGTTTTAAAACAACAAACCGAAAATACGTTTAATGTTAATGATTTCAATGGTTATTTACGTTAAAAATATTTCCGACGATTTCTAAAAAAATCACCTTGCGCCTTTAAGGGTTAAAGTCTAACGAATGTCAAACAAATATTTAAAAATGTACATTATGTTATAATCCATAACTAACTTTTAGTTCCAGTTCGCTTGTAACACAAACACATAGCGTCTATTAGCCAAACGGTTAACGAGCAAATCCTTTTCGAATTTGCGACAAACTGTCACAACTATTGTAGTCGGAGCCAGCATCAGCAGACCGTTTAATCTATCCTTTCGCAGCAGGTATCGTCAGGAATGCGCACCACGTTGCATCCTTTTTTCCCTAACCAGATGTTTTCCATCAGAAACTGTGGGAATCTTGCCCAACCAGACCAGACCAAAACAGATGAAGGCTTCAGTCAGAATCGTGCTCCAAAAGTGTGGGAAGATTTGAATCCACTTACCTGCTCAATCGCAATCAAAATTGATAAATGTCCCATATAAAATTGATACAGAAATAGATAAGTCCTCGTGTCTAATGGTCGCGCGATGCAACTAAAAAAAAGACTCTACGAAGAAAGCCAAAAGAAAGCAGGCAAACCTACCAGCTCAGATCAAATGACCGACCCCGGAGAGAATCCTTTCTCCTTGATCTGTGCTATCCCTTGTTTGTCTAATAAAGCTGTTCAATGTTCATGGTCCAAAGAAAATATGCTGGGAAGGCAATGAACTCTCTCTGTCTCTCTCTCTAGGGGACAGTTGGTAACAATGAATATACATGCAGGATGAATTCTACCATTATACAGTCATCTAATGATGTCAAATGTTCATAGTGCCCGTTTTTGCCCATTCTCCCGCACATCTCGACCCAACCCAAGGTGTGATGATATAAATAACACCTACCTTGAGCTCTAGTTTTCTTTCTTTTTGGGTTTCATCTTTCAAAAACTGCATGCTGCATGGTGTTGTCTGAGCAAAGCACATCACCATAAAAACGATACTTTGAAGCCAGCTTGGGAAATTTTCTCAAGCAGAGGCGCTTCGCAGCTACAGTCGCTTCCTTTCGTCTTAAGGCGCAAATCCAGGAAAGGATAATGACGCCTCGGGCTTAGGATTAACTCCGCAGGACTCTACCTTCCGCCGCCACAAAGCGACAAGCAAAAACAAAAGTGATAATTAGGATTTTACCTCATTTCTCCAGCACGGGAAAGGTCGTTCAAAAATCAGAAGAAATCCGATTTCGTCCTGCCTTCGAAGGAATCCCTCCACCCTTCGTAATTTGTTGGTGTGTTTCCTTGCTCGGATTGCCCTCCGAGTCAGATTGGGGGTTTTCCCTCGTCCGTCCAGACTCAAACGAAAGCGAAACCGCAATTTTTTGGGTGAACATGTGGTTTCTTGAGCGCATTTAGCACCGCTTCAACACCCATCATAATTGCCCAGAAGTGTCAAAACTGTGCGGTGCGTGTGTTACGAGCGGAACCCCAGGCAAACGAGGAACGAACCGAAAATCCCATTTCAAACTGCCATATGTGCATGTCCGTTCGATTTTGATGAGAAGCCGGTAAATTGGAAAGTGTGTGCGATTCGAGGCTGAGTCTGGGCTGGGTGGGTCACCATTAGGGTGTCCCAAAATTGGACCAAGTCTGGGATTTTGGGGGCTCAACCTTCTAATGAAAGTTTAGGGTAAAACAAAAGAAAAATTGTTCTACGACAACTCTGGGAAATGACGTTTAGGGGTGGCCCGACGCGTTTTATGAAAAAAGTGCATTTTTTATAGGTAACATCGAAAATACCGGTATATTGGAAAGAAATTCGATGAAACCCATCCATTTTATATTTTTACCTTTAACTTAGGGTCTATACTTTATGGTAAAACTTTGATACCGCATGTTTTAGCTCTATATATTTTTCACTGATGCTTTAAATGCCCAAAAATGATGAATTTTTCTTAATATTTTTATTAATGCATCCAAAACGGGTATCCATCATAATGCTTTCGAAACTAGATATACATTGAAAGATGGGGAATTTTATAACGAATATTTTGCTAAAATAGCAACCTCCTATCTCTATCCGTTTAAAAGTTATTCACGATTTACTGCAGCTTGGAAAAAGACTTTTGAAATTTCGGATCATAATACCTGGATCATGTTTAAGTAAAGAAACGCCTACTTTTTCCATACCAACCAAATGAGTGCTTTAATAACCAATATAGCATTCATATGAGTTGCATAAAATTGATTTCAATACTTATTTGAGTGTTATAATGGAAACCCAACGATGGACCAGCAGTAACATGACTGACTGACTACAAATTGTTCAGTTAGTCTGGGTGAGTAGTCAAATAGAGTGATGAATATGGTTTCAAAACTACCCATAGGTAGGTTCAGCTATCGTTTCATGGTTTGGTGAGCTGTGCAATGTTTCACGATAACATGGAAATTTATTGTTTTCTGACCAACTTGATTAATCCAACCAGCACGATCATGTGAAGTTAATCCGGCTGGATCATTTTGGTCCCGATTTATCGATGCAATCAATTTATCATTGTATTCAGTATTGGTAGGCAAAATAGTTCGTAATTAGTGTAGATTGTTCTTATTTCCAGAGATTCCGTAGATGGTAGATGCCAAATATTTCAATATGCATTATAAAATAATAATGATAATAGTAATTTGTGTAACTAGTTGCAAAAGATGATTTAATCAGCATGGTTGTACGTTTATCCAACGAGGCTTGCCGAATGAGATAAATACTACGAGTGCTGATAAAATCGAGTTTTGCAATTATTTGCACACACTATTTTTGCAATGACGTAAAATACGCTTCAATATGGCGTAAAATATGACAAATCGATATCAAAATGATCTAGTTGGATTTGCTTCACATGATCGTTCTTGCAAAAAATCAAGATGGTCACAAAACAACTAATTCCAATGTTATCGAGAAACATTGCACAGCTCGACAAACCATGACACGAAAACTGAACCTACCTATGGGTAGTTTTGAAACCATATCCATCAATCTATTTGAGTACTCACCCAGACTAACTGAACAATTTGTAGTCAGTCATGTTACTGCTGGTCCATCGTTGGGTTTCCATTATAACACTCAAATAAGTATTAAAATCAATTTTACGCAACTCATATGAATACTATTGTGGTTATTAAAGCGCTCATTTGGTTGGTATGGAAAAGTAGGCGTTTTTTTACTTAAACATGATCCAGGTATTATGATCCGAAATTTCAAAAAGTCTTTTTCCAAGCTGCAGTAAATCGTGAATAACTTTTAAACGGATAGAGATAGAAGGTTGCTATTTTTAGCAAAATATTCGTTATAAAATTCCCCATCTTTATATGTATATCTAGTTTCGAAAGCATTATGATGGATACCCGTTTTGGATGCATTAATAAAAAATAATAAGAAAAATTCATCATTTTGGGCATTTAAAGCATCAGTGAAAAATATATAGACCTAAAACATGCGGTATCAAAGTTTTACCATAAAGTATAGACCCTAAGTTAAATGTAAAAATATAAAATGGATGGGTTTCATCGAATTTCTTTCCGATATACCGGTATTTTCGATGTTACCTATAAAATGCACTTTTTCATAAAACGCGCCAGGGCCACCCCTAAACGTCATTTCCCAGAGTTGTCGTAGAACAATTTTTCTTTTGTTTTACCCTAAGCTTTCATTTGAAGGTTGAGCCCCCAAAATCCCAGACTTTGTCCAATTTTGGGACACCCTAGTCACCATGCAGCGAAGAGAGAAATTAGCTTCTAGGGATATCCTGGTCTATTGTTTGAATCGCCTAAACATGCTGTAGGGATTGGAAAAACAAACACCAAAATGTTTGATAAAGTTTTTTTTATTCAACCTTGGGGTGATTCTAATGGATTGTGTTTGTGTTCCTTTTTCGAAATTTTTATCGGTTTCTCCGAATCGAATATTTTTTGCAACATTGCGTTTTCTTCTTCTTCTTCTTCTTCTACTACTTCTTCTCTTGCTCTATATTCAACTTGAAATTCAGCCTAATTTACAGCTTAGTATTCTATTAGTATTTCCTCATTTATCTTAAATGAACATTTTTCAATTCTAATGGAGACCTAACATGCGTCCATCATGTTCAAATATAGATTTCATTATTAGTCAACAAAAATTAATACAACGTATTTTTATTAACTTACAATCTACTCTACCTGCTTGGAGTAACAAACTCTACAGCATAACTTCACAATTCTCATAATACAGACGCAATTTTTTTTTATGTTTTTATTTATATGATGTTGAAAAGCTAGATAATAAATCATTTTCGTGACAAAAATTTAAGTCCTATATTACAACAAAGGATTGCCATCATCCTCGATTTTGATAGCTGATTATTTAGTTTTTGCCTAAAAAAATTAAAAGAATGAAAACATCTTTTGAAATTTCAATTTTACTTTTAAAAATCCTTGAGTATACATTTTTGTTTCTTTGTTACTTTCGTTGTCTATGGGTAATAGGAAATTTTAATATTTATTTATTGCTTCTACCCTTATTTCTTAATGGGCATTTTTTACGGAAAACTTCTATTTTCAGGGGTAGTTTTTATTTTAGTCGCTAGCATACAAATTGTCACACCATGAGGAAATTGGTCAGCAGGGTCATTGTATTTTGTTATTTTTACTTCATCATTTGATAAGAGGGACAGAAAATGGTTTACAGAAAATGCAATGATTAAAAAGAGGCAGACTTCACTTCTAAATACATTAATTCCGCGGAATAAATTCTTGTTATATTCTAGAAAATCATATTTCCGGAGAAGGGTTGTTTTACAAGAAATATAATTTTGAAGAAATGTCATATTCGGGGAGATATCATTTTCGAGGAAATGTAATTTTTTATTTCCGGGAAAATATTATTTTCTAGGATTTGCTATTTTTAAGGAGTTGGTTTTCGGGGAACTGTACAATCTTAAAGTGCCTCGTATGAACTAAAGAATGAGGAATTCTAATTATGCCTAACGAACACTGTACTTAACATACTTATGAATAACCCCGCACTCTGCATTTCATACAATCCTCCTCCTTTTCCCAATCAACATCAAACATACTCTATAATCGTTTGCTTAGGATAGATAGTACGCGTCTCAATTTTGATAGAAATCGGTTAAGGGACTTAGTTATCCGGAATTGCTGGTTACTAAACAATGCGCAATTGCAATAAACTGAGAATGCCATTTCCACCGCTCTATAATCGTCTCCTCAGGATAGGCTGTTCCGAATTTGGTAAAAATCGGTCAAGAGGTAAAGAACTTACGCTAAATTGATCGATAACCAGAAAATTCTCCAGCCCCTTTCCCACCACTCTTTCCAATGACCCTCTCGCTCCCTTAACAATCGTCTAATTAAGATTAAAAATATGTATTCCAAATTTGCTGAATTGTTCCTTATCTAAAAAATAACCCTTCCCTCCACATTCTCCCTATTATTCAGACAAGTAATGTTCAAATTGGAGACGCATAGTGGCTGGAAATCGTACTTACTTTGGACTCCGCAAGACGCTCCGATCGAATAGAGTTCGCCGCCGTACCAAACTTACTATCTACAAAACGCTTATTAGACCTACGGACACGAGACCTGGACGATGCTCGTGGAGGACCAACGCGCACTAGCAGTTTTCGAAAGGAAAGTGTTACCATCTATGGTGGGGTGCAGATGGCGGACGGTACGTGGAGGAGGCGAATGAACCACGAGTTGCATCAGCTGCTGGGAGAACTATCCATCGTTCACACCGCGAAAATCGGACGACTGCGATGGGCCGGGCACGTAGCCAGAATGTCGGACAGTAATCCGGTGAAAATGGTTCTCGACAACGATCCGACGGGAACAAGAAGGCGAGGTGCACAGCGGGCAAGGTGGATCGACGGATCAGGTGGAGGACGACTTGCGGACCCTCCGCAGACTGCGTGGTTGGCGAAGTGCAGCCATGAACCGAGCTGAATGGAGAAGACTTTTATGTGTAGCACAGGCCACTCCGGCCTTAGTCTGATGATAAATATAAAATCGTAAAATTACAAAAATTTCGCTAGAAAAAACTAGCTTCTAACGAAATTTAACGGAATTCCACGGAATTTCGAAACAAATTTAAACTTAAACCATGGTTCATATTATCAAAAATTTTGGCTGCGCCACTGAACAAAATCGTTAAGTTGTTTTCAAATTGATTGGTTTCATTTATATTTTGTGATATTTTTTACTATTTGTACAATATGCGGAATCGATCGTGTTGCTGCAGGTCATGGGACGGCAGCTAGTCCGGGAGAACGCGAAGTGAAAAAAATCTACCTTGCGTAGCAGAAATTTGTTTAACCAGTGTACAATAGACCTTGTTGATGTTGATCACGCCAGCAAGTGTGGAAGTTAGTGAGTGGAAGCGAAGTGATAAAACCAGGCTATAGACATCCCAATCTAACTCCATTAGCCTAAAAATAGCCACCATGTCCCGGGCACAGTGTGCAGATAGACCGCTGTCATTTGCATGAGATGTCAACAATCGTCAACAACACCAATGATTGTAGCTTGATAATTAAAAATATCCACAACAATAAATGAGCAGGATTTATTTTTAAATTCTGCTCAAGCTTTTCAATTGCTTCATTTGTCAAAAGACAAATTGTTGTTCTCCATGAAAGTAAAATCAAAATTGATCATGTAGATAAGTTTTGAATCAATTAAACTCATTAGCCATATTTAATGAATATTCCCGATTAAAGTTGAATATTGAAGAAAGCTGAATTTGGATGTTTTATGATGTTCAGCTTTTTTAGATTTGACGTACGTTGCTCGGCGTTGGTGTTGGTGTTGGCTACGCTAGACAAGAGCTCTTAGCATAGGGCTGGATAAAACTAATGTCTGCAATGCATGACTCTGCATCGAAGAGCACAAAATTATTAAGTGTCGATCTGTCGAGATCTGTCGAAGAATACGAAGCGATTTGGATCCAGAACAAACACAAAAGCGGATCGACGTAACTTATAGATCGCCCCCGTGGCGTAGCGGTAATGCTCCGCAAAATGCCGACAGTTGCCCCATATGGGGGCGTACTTAACCTTATGATGATCCAAAGCAGGAAACAAGAACTGAAGAAGTCTCACTGATCTAGTAGACGATTTGGCAGCGACGATGCAGGTGCAGTTGATGTTCACATCCCTAGTGAAGGAAAGCAAACCAGTAGGTTCCAACAGAATACTAAGAAGGGATGCACGTAACTTGAGAGTCGCCCCAGACATCAACGGCGAAATAATTGCCGCCTGCTGCAGTCGGCGTGCTCGACTTGACTCTGATTGTCCCGGATGGGAAGTATACAAATCTTCTGGATACCTCTACGGAAAGTTCCATACTGCGTTCGAACGGTAACCACTCGAATAATGTCATCGGCGCCTGGGTGGATCTCCGTCACTCGTCCCAAGAGCCACTGCAACGGAGACAACTTGTCTTCTTTCAGTAGGACCATCGTTCCTATGTGCAAGTTGTCTCGTCTCCTAGTCCATTTGTTTCGGTCGTGTAGGTCTGACAAATAATCTGTTGACCATCTCTTCCACAAGATTTGACTGAACCACTGAACTCGACTCCATCTACTCAGTCTGTTTCTTGTAATTTCCTCTAGGTATGCAGCCAGGAATGGCGCAGTTGTAAAATCTGCTATCATCGCTATATAGACTGCTGTGACTACTAGACAGACGAATACGCACAGGTAACACTTAACAATAGCCATCTTGCGTAAAGCTTGTAGAACGTTGAAAATATCACTAGACAGCAGTTCATGCACTTCAGCTGCTACCAACGGCGTTTCCTCAAGCGTAACTGAAACAAACTGCTGTTCTGTGTCGTTGCTTATCTTCGGGCATGCACTGGAATCCTCTTGAAACCACTTAGGCCCATTCCACCAAACAGAACTCTCGGCAAGCTGTAGTGGTGTAACGCCACGCGAAATAATGTCAGCCGGATTTTCAACTCCAAGTACATGGTTCCAAATACCTCGCAGATGGATCGCTGCTCCATGCGCTTTCTCCGAGGCGTTACAGAATCCGTGTAGCTCACTTGAAATCGGGGAACGGAAACTGCATCCAGTCGATCCAAATTTGTCCGGAATTGTAGCCATTGTGACTGCAGATCTGCGCTCAACGGTTCATCCCAAGAATACTTCTTTTTCCAAAGCTCTTGGAGAAACATCTTCGCCTGCACAATCACTGGTCCTGCTAATCCATACGGATCGAACAAACGAGAGAAGTCATAAAGAGCGATACGTTGCGTATCAGGTAACGACTGCTTCCAAGTGGCATTTTAAACCAGAACTTATCCGTAACTGGCATCCAATATAGTCCAAAGGTCTTCACGATAGACGTCAAATCGATGTCCAAAAGTTCTCGCCTGTCTCGCAAATAACTGGGAATTGCTACACAGGCTTTGTCCTTCCTTGAAAGATTTCGCACCAGTTAGCATGTCATCAACATAGAAATTGTGCTTTACGACCTTGGCTGCTGCAGAGTACGCCTGTTCTCCTTCTTCGGCACACTTCTTAAGACTTCGAGTTGCTAAGCACGGCGCTTATGAAGTGCCGTAAGTCACGGTACTCAACTGATACGTTCGAATTGGCTAATCGACGGACTCTCGCCAAAGAATCCTTTGCAATGGTTGATTTTGTTCGACTACGTTGATCATTGGATAAATTTTCTCTACGTCAGTGACTATAGCGTATTTCATCAGTGTATCGTTCAGGGAAACTCCAACATCTGTAGAACATGAGGCGTCAAAAACAACTCTGAGCTTCGTTGTCGTACTGTGGCAAATAATAGCTGTGGATAAGTTATTCCTCCTCCTCACGTACTTCTCGCATATGGCCCATCAGTAAATACTCGTGGATAAATTTAGTATAGAGAGCCTTCATTTTTGGAATTGCAGTCAGACGGCGCTCCAAGCCCATGAACCGTTTGGTTGCTATCCTTCGACCTTCCCAAATGTTCCATCATGAACTGCTTCTTCGGCAGCACCACTCGAAATTTTCCATCAGCGTCTCTCGTTGTAGTCTGCTCGAAAATCGATTCACACGTAGATTCCTCGACGGAATGACAGCTTTTCGTTCGGCATGACTCCAAATCCCAAAAACGTGCCAACTGCTCGTGAATCTCTTATGTACTGACTGAGGCTGTAACTGCGCTGAACGTGGTGACTGGACTATCAGTTATTTCTCCAGCAACTATCCAACCCAGTTCGGTGTTTCGTAAAATCGGACCAGAATCCGATAGCTTCAACTGCTCACTCAGCAGCAACTCGTAGAAAACTGATACGCCAAGGACTGCATCTATCGCACTGGATTCGTGGAATCTTGGATCAGCTAGGCAGATGTCTGATGGCAGCTTCCAGGAACTGATGTCAATAGTTGTCTGCGGCAGATTCACAGTAATTCGAGGCAACACATAAAATTTCACATCCTTGGTTTCGAACGAAGAATAACGTGACAAAATCCTCGCTAACACCGATTGTTTCGACACCGTCATAGAATCACCAACACCTTTCACAGGCAAGTTCTCGTGTGAACGCTTGAAATTCAACCTTTGAGACAGGTTCTCCGTGATCATGCATATTTGAGAACCGTTATCCAGCAATGCACGAGCGATGACCGTATTTCCGAAGCGATCGGCGAGTTTCACGAGAGCGGTTGACAAAAGTGTGGTGTTTCGCTGGCTACGAGCATTGTGTGAGGTAGCAGTGTGGTGGGAAATAGTTGTTGTATTTGTGGGAGGAGGCTGTCGTGTCTGTGATGGAGTAGTGATTTGGACGGGTGTTTGTGGAGATATGTGAGTATTATTCAAGTATTATTATTGTTGCGATTGCGAATGCTGTACTGACTGTTGATGAAACTGAGATTGAGCGTTTGATTTCGCGACTTGAGGCCTGTTCGGGGTGCTCGACGTTTGATTCTGCGTGCTATAAGCGGATGGGTAATACGGATGCAAAAGATGGTGATGACGTTGTCCACACTTTGCACAAGTACGTCTCGAACAATCTGCTACAAAATGTCCAGAACACAAGCAATTCAAGCAAAGTCCAAGTCTTCGGATCAACAATTTTCGGTCGACCACTCTCATTTTGTTAAAACGACGACACTGTTCGATGCTATGCGGTCCACCATTGCAGACTGGACAATTACTTGAAGCAGAAACAAGCGTGTGAACTGCTGAACTCTTGAATGGTCTTCTTTGATCACTTGAACTGCGGGCTGACGTAGAATGCAGAATTGCGCAATGCTTCTCCAGAAATTCAGTCATAGCATCATACTGAGGAATGTTCTTCGAACTGTGATGAGTTTCCCATTGGCGAAGGGTTGTTGTATCTAGCTTCTGCGACAACATGAATGCTAGAATTGTGCAGTTTTCAGTGTTTTCTCCCAACTTTTCCAACTGCTGAAGATTGACCTTAAAAGTCATCAGGACGGTATTCAGGGCATCAAACGACTCCGACTTCATCACTGGAACAGAAAACAGCGCCTTCAGATGTTCGTGTGCTATCAGCTTATGATTCTCATATTTCGTCTCGAGAATATTCCACACAATTGTTGTGTGGAAGCGCTCACCTGAACTTGGGTGATCTGAAGTAATGCTTCATCTTTCAAAGATGCTCGCAGGTAATTAAACTTGTCGATTGGACTCAAATCATCGTTGTCGTGAATCAACGATTTGAAATTATCGCGAAAGTTGATCCAATCCTGCAGCTTTCCGGAAAACGATGGAAGCTTCAGCTCCGGATACTTCAACCGGGAAGGTTGGCAGGCAGCTTGACGTTCAGGAATCTCTACTTTTGTTCTAGGGCGTTCATCAATTAACGCTGACATCAAACGAAAATACGAATTTTAAAAAATTCTTGTACGTTTGCGCTATCAACACCATCGTCATCAGCCGCACTTTCAAACTCTTCGCTGGTCTCGTCTAGAAGCACATCTATGTTCACCCTAATGGTACAGAACCGATCAAAAATTTCATCTGGTTTCACTAAACGTAATTCAACCATATCACTGTCACTAACTGCATCAAAATTATCCACAAAATCCTTTACATTCGCCAAAGCTGCATTCAACTGATTCTCCTCTTTCACCAGTTGCCTCAAACTGGACTTCGGCATTCTGAATAGCTCACACTTCACTAGCACTGAACCACGACCGAGACCTCAAGCGGAACGGATTGACAGAATTGAAAGCTCAATTATCAGCCACTAACTGTGGGAATTAGTCAAATGGCAAATCGCAAATGTGCCGAACTAAATAGTCAACCGGAGAACTCAAAATTGTTTCTCCAAAATTTCACAAATAAAATTCAATTTGTCCATACCCGCACCACAGTACGGTAACAGAGCGCTTGCCAATTTAACTCAAGACAATGCGCTTTTATTTGGCTAGCGTCACATGCAGACCACGCTGAGCCCAAGCCTCCTCAACCACACATTCACACACACTCTACTTAGCTGAATTTAGATGGTTAATCCTTCGGGGTATCCAAAATGTCGAAATGCAGCATCAAAATCCAATATTCAGATGCGAGATGCGAAGAACATTGATTTCAAACTACATACACGGCCACACATGATATTTTAAATCACTTTCGCTAACTGCTATCCATTGGCAGTAATTAATTAATTTGCTCACTAGCAGAAGACGGATATCGATTCCGTACAATGGATCAGAGCACACTTTGCACTCTGCATACAATTTTACAAGTTCACTTTTCACGCGCAATATCGACGGACAATGGGTCGGACACACAATTAACCCAAGCCACGCGCACTATTCACCAGGACGTGGTCCCGCGGATTGATCTTATCCGGCTCGAAGGACCAAAAATGTTATAAAGTTATAAAACTGTTCACTGGCCAGACTATAATCCACGGGTCACTCGCTAAATAGCGCGTTTCGGAGGTTGGCTTTTAAAAACACGTATTTAAACTTAACTGCGACACGACGGACAATTTATTCTAATCAGAATAACAAACTACATAACGTCCAACAAAAAGCGGACTGTATATTTCCTTTTCGACCGGTACGGACGAGACACTAGAGGGAACTAAAATTCTACTACGTGCTGCGATCACTGCGATCGACGCGACGGCAGTTAGCTGCCGAAGAGCTACCTATACTTTGACCTGACTCGCTGGTACGCATTTACATACGCAATAGATAAAGTGTGAAAAGAAATATACGACGATGAAACACACTCGTATTGTCTGTCTTGCTGCTGCCTATCTGATTGCCTAGTGAGGTGCATCTTGGGATGCAACATTCTAATTCTGTACGTGACACTGACCATAAAAGCTGTTTTCATATGCCAAGGGCACACAAGTGAAGCGTGAAGTGCCAAGTGAAATCAGAATTGCGTACATAATGTAAAACCAATTTAATAAAAATTCCGCGGAAAAAAATTAAAATTTCGTTTCGTTTCGAAAAATTCCGAATTAAATGAACCTTGATTTCGTATCGTTTCGAAGTCTCGAAAGTACATCTATATTTCGTTTCGTTTCGATCCGAATCAACATAGACATTTCAAATTTCGTTTCGTTAGGAAAAAGTGTGTTATCGCATACCCTTAGTTGGAAGGGATCAAAGGTGCGAACGTTTAGAGGTAATCATAACATCTACTAGAGCTGCGGCATCACACACGAACTGGGAACAGCTTTCATAGTGATGGGCGATATGCAAAGGCGCGTGTTCGGGCGGTAGCCGATCAGTGAAACAATGTGCAGGATGATGATCAAAGGCCGGGTCTTCTATTTTTGCATATTCAACGTCCGTAGCCCACACTCCGGAAGCACGGATAATGAGCACGAACTATGCCTGATTTCGAAGGACTTTCTTCGCTGCCTTAGCCACCACCGAAAAGTGACTGCAGCTGACCGGGTACCAGCGGGCAGATGTTCTGGAGATGCTTCTGGACCACGTCGTAAGCTTCCAGACGGTTGTCAGGAATTCCACGCAAATCGGCATCGGGTACCGCTTGAAGGTTGGCCCCGACAAGGAAGTGTCCTGGAGTTATGACCTCCAGATCGGACGTTTCACTCGGCATCGGAGTCAGCGGACGGGAATTGAGGCAGAAGAGTCAACATCTATTCGTAGGCAATGTTGGTGTTCCTACTGTTTTCAGGAGGTTCTTCTTCGCTGACTTGACTGCAGCCTCCCAAAGCCCGCCAAAGTGCGGTGCACGTGGCGGAATAAACTTCCACCGAATCTCGTTCTCCGCACACCAATTGAAGATCCGATCCCGATCGTTGTTGTCTACCTTCAGCATGTGGTAGATACGGTTGAGTGCGTGTGACGCACCCTTGAAACTTGTCGCATTGACCGAGTGCAGCTCGGCGATTTTTCCTCTTCGAGCAACCACACCACGGAGGGCTGCCAGGAAAGCATCTTTAGTGAGGTCGCTAACAAGCTCGATGTGAACGGTAATAACGGCGTGACCTTTGATTTTGCCGCCTTTGGTTTCTGGTCATACGTAGCAACAGGATCCGTAAGCTCCTTGAGAGACGTCGGCGAAGAAGTGGAGTTGGAGATTGACGGCGTTTGAAAGCGAAACAAATCGTGGCACACGAACTTCGCTCAGTAAACGTAAAGTATTATGAAACGCCTTCCACTCCTCCTGTAGCTTGGTTGGGAGTGCTGTATCCCACTCACAGGCCTCCTCATTTTGCTTCAGTGCCCATAAACGCTGCATGAATAGTTTGGCCACCACAATAGTAGGACCCGCAAGACCAAGTCGATCGAAGATTTGCGCGATGTAAGACATCCCTTTTCGCTTCGTCAGGACTATGGCCAGTGAAGTTAGCGGGTTTTTGAACCGTAGTGCGTCGGTTCTCGGCTCCCATATGAAACCCAGGGTTGAAACTGCCTGCTCGTCCTGAAGTTCATGCAGCGGTTGAACAGCTAAATCTTCCGATGGAACACCGTGTAAAACATGCGGAACATTCGATGCCCATTCCTTGATTGGGAAGCCTGCAGTTTTAAGCATCGACGTCATTTGTTGCCTCACTTCAATTGCAGATTCTACGTCATCAGAACCCGAAAGGGAATCGTCATCGTAGAAACTGGTGCCCATTGTCGCGTGCAATCTGCTGCAGAGTTCTCGTTGCAAGATACGGAGCAAACGCGGCACCGTAGGTCACTGTCTGCAGCTCATATGTAGAAATAGGATCATTGGAGTTTGTCCGGAAGCGAATCCGAAGGAATTTACGATCTTCCGGAGGGTGGAGCTTCTGCCGATACATTTTCTCCACGTTGGCAACAACAGCAACGCAGCGAATGCGGAAACGCAGCACGATGGAGAGCAGATCCTCCTAAACGACTGGTCCAACCAAGAGTGTGTCGTTTAATGAATATCCGGAGGATGTTTTTCACGACGCATCGAAAATGACCCTAACCTTTGTAGACGTGCTCGACTCTTTGAAGACGGCTTGGTGCGGTATGTAGCAGTGCGGTTGATTGTCGTCTACTGGATCGATGAGCTTCTTCATATGCCCTAACTTGAGATATTCGTCCATAAAACGATGATACGCGTCCTTGGAGGCAGGATCACGTTCGAGACGCCGCTCGACACTCATAAGACGGCGATCTGTGACATCCCTTAAGCTTCTTAGGACAATATCGGGATTGTCGGTTCGAGGAAGACTGACGATATACCTTCCAGTAGGATCACGGGTGGTAGTAGCTACGAAGCGCTTCTCACATCGATTTTCTTCAACGGATAGTGCTGGTCCGTCGGAGATGTCCTCGATTTCCCAAAACTTCCGAAGCGTGACTTCTAACGGATCATCTTTCGTAGAAAGGTTGCAGATCCAAGGAATACAATTGTGTTGACTGGATGCGGTACCAGCGAAGACCCCATCCGAATGGTGTTTCAGTCAACCATGGTAGTCCGTCCCCTAACGGAATCTTCCGACCACTATAAATCTCCCAGAAGGCTTCACCGCCGATAGCGAGGTCTATCCTCCCTGGGACTTGGAATTGAGAGTCCGCGAGACCAACTCTGGGAATGTTCCACGACGAGATATTGAGTGGTATGCTCGGCAACTGTGCCGAAGGATTTTTAAGAATGAGGAACTGTAGCTTCATCAAAAACTCCTGTTTTCTCGATTGGATGGTGACGGTAATTGCACTTTTCACACTGTGCGTGGAGAGGCTGATCCCTGCTATGGATATGCCCACATTCGACCGGTGGTTGAATAGTAGCTTCGCTAGTGGCTTCGAAATGAAGTTGGACATTGAAGCCGAGTCCAGTAAAGCCCTCGCCTGGTCAGTGTTGGTAAAAACTCAAAATCTCAAAACTCATGGATGATTTAAATCAAGCGTGAGTTGAAACGCACCCAACTCAGCACCTAAAAACTCATGGATGAGTTGAATCATCCATTTGAATCATCGTAGGTTTTCTTTTGTTCTCCTTCTTTAAAAACAGTGAATTGACGTTTGTCGCATACAATATTAGACACTCTTTTATGTATAAGCAATAAATTGCCCAAAAATTGATTTCAAATGCATTTCTAAACCAAAATGATTTTTTAGCAAATGAGTGAAATGATGCGTTTCAGCATGGAAAATTCAAGCGTGATGCATTCCTTTAAAATCGCAGACGATTTCGTTCGCACGGGAGCGCTCATTGATTGAGATTTATGAGTGATTTCACCAACACTGCGCCTGGTACTCGTGTCCGTGATCATCAACGACATTGAGGACAACCGTTTCCAACAAAACAGTATTGCATGCAGTTCGGACTGCCATGCTGACATTGGGAGGAGCGGAGCTCCGAATGCCCACACTAGTGGACGGAGACGGTTGTTGAACGGGAATAGTAGATGACACAGTTGAACTCGATGACAACTTGGATAAAGCAGGATCGTGAAGCAGCGAATTGTGTCTTTCGTGGCACATTCGACATGAGAACTTCGACGTACACTTCTTCGACTGATGTCCGCTGTACTGACAGTTTCAACATAACCGCTTCAACGTGACGAATTCTCGGCGAAGGCGTACATCCTTCCCGAGGAAGATAGGGCAGTTGCGTAGGACGTGATTATCGGAACTGGACAGTAGACACGGTGAGGAGGAATTAGGGGGATGCAGCGGCGTTGGCTGCGAACTTGATTTTGGTGCGTTTTGGAATGCTGCAAGCCACCTTTGTCGACGGTATTGGATGCTGATGGTGCTCGTAACCTACTGAATACAGCACTCGTACGCGGTGATAGAGTAATTCTACCAGCTCCTCATACTTCACGTCATCCTGCGTACTAGTCTTCTCCTCCCAGGCTCGCAAAGTGGACTGGTCGAGCTTGAACGACAAAATATTCACCAGCGGTGTGTCCCAGTGATCCACAGGTTCGCTCAGCTTCTTTACCCTAGTAACATGTTGGTTTTATGCTGGTTTCATAACACTCTTGAAGAGTAAATTATGGTCTTCAAGTGCGTTATAAAACTAAAAATGTTACTTGGGTAAGGCCTTCACATGGCGCTGAAAATCGTCGATCAGGCTGTGGATGCGATTAGCAGACTCCTGCATCACCGCTGGTAAATCGTAAAGTGCCCGGAAAAGTTGCCGCTTGAGGAATCGACGGTTGTCGTATCGCTTGAGGACTGCGTCCCAAGTGCAAGCGTAATTGTCGGCTTCGATATCAATTGACCCGTAGGGCATCTTTGCGTTCCCTTCCAGAGACTGCAAAAGGTATTGCAGTTTGGCGACCGTTGGTATGTCCGCATTGGAGTGAACCATGGACGAAAATGTATCACGGAATGACAACCAACGTGAGAAATCCCCATTGAAACGTGAGAGGTCGATCTGCGGTAAGCGGAGGTAGAAGTTGACAGGCGGAGCAGCAAACGAGGCGTTCAGTTGCGCTTGATTACTTTCGGTGGGGAGTTTCGAAAGCAGGAATACTTTTGCGGTATAATACCGATGCTCGAAATCTACTCTTTCGGCAAGATGTGCCTCCAGATCTTCACTATCTAGTCGCTCGATGGTGTCCTGAACCTCCGCAAACGCAGCATCCACTTTGTCTAGAGAGTCGATTCTCACTTGCACTTGGCACCTGTCACGCACTGGATCGGACCACCTTATCCGCGAGGATTTCCTCTTCCTTAGGCGGTAGCACACAAACACGGGAAACGTACGGAAACGGTAGCAAATCGAAACGGATCTCCTTCCCGGCGCGTGCTACTCGTTTCTGCACGAATCCGAACCGGCGATTATTAGGTGATAGTTAAACTGCACCCAAAACTATCCGTCATCGACAATACTTGGTACTGACAGCCGCCGCGGTACGACCTAAAGCAACTGAAGCAACCTGATGTCGCCACTGCATACGCGCAGCATATTGAAGCAGCATTGCCAAAAAAGGATGAGCTTGATGGAGCCCCCTTGAGGACTTCGGGAGGAATTCCTGGATAAACTCCCGAAGGAATTCCTAGAGAAACTCCCGAAGGTATTCTTTGAAAAACTACCGATGAAATTCTTGGAGGAACTCCCGGAGGAATTCTTCAAAAAACTTGCGGAGAAATTCCTGGAGGAACTCCCGGTTGAATTACTGGAGAATTTCCTGGAGGAATTCCTGGAGGTATTCCTGGAGGAACTACCGGAGGAATTACTGGAGGAATTACTGGAGGATTTCCTGGAGGAACTCCAGGAGGAAATCCCGGAGGAAATCCCGGAGGAACTCCCGGAGGAATTTCTGCAGCAACTTGCGGAGGAATTCCTGGAGGAACTCTCGGAGAAATTCTTGGAGGAACTCCAGGAGAAATTCTTGGAGGATCTCCTGGAGAAATTGTTGGAGGAACTTCTGGAGAAATTGTTGGAGGAACTTCTGGATGAATTCCTGGAGAAATTCCTCGAGGAACTCCTGGAGAAACTCCTTGAGGAATTCTTGGAGGAGCTCCCTTAGGAATTCTTGGAGGAACTTCCAGCGGAATTCCTGGAAGAATTCCTGGAGGAACTCCTGGAAGAACTTCCGGAGGAATTTCTGGAAGAACTTCCGGAGGAATTTCTGGAAGAACTTCTAGAGGAAATTCTGGAAGAACTCCGGGAGGAACTTTTGGAGAAACTCCAGGAGGAATTCTTGGAGGAACTTTCAGCGGAATTCCTGAAAGAAATTTCTGGAGGAACTTCCAAAGGAACTGATGGGTGAACTCTTGGAGGAACTCGTGACTATGACTTTTACTCTCGAACAAAATACTGTCCTACTTCTGTCTTTGCTTTGTCCATTCTCGCGAAAAAAAGCAGGCACCAGAAAAATGTAACCAACAGGTTCGGGCATATGCAGCGTTTTAAGTAGGCGAAATTACACTCTTTTTTTACTCGTGAAACGAGTATTTCCACCACTGATATATAGTTCTATTCCGGAGCACCACTTAGTGGCTATCTAAGGCCGAAGAGCAGTGCAAGCATTGATTTTGCTCTCAAAATGCTGAAACAAACGATTAAAAAAAAGTCACAGTTGTCTATGACGAACTTCCGGAATTAATCATTCCTTCAAATGTCCTGAATCTTTTGGTGAACCACTTGGTGGCCACCGGAGGTCAATGAGTGATCCTTGCATTGATGCACAAATCTGGCTAGAAAATCGATTTCAAGAAAAGTTGCAGCTTTCTGAACCATTACAAAAATTATCGGAATTAATTTATTGGATTTTTTTTGGTGATAATTCAATCAAAACGAAAGGGAGTACATAAGAGTAATGAAGATAAAGATTCGATTGACACCGCAAGGGAGCGGCAAGCGTGAAATGAATAGAAACTGAAGTTTTATGACTCACCGAAAAAAGCCAACAAAACGCGGTAATCAAAACTTTCCTAATGATTAAAAAAATTGTTTAGAACGACTCATGGATTTTAACAAAATGAAAAGAAATTTGGTGGGCTTCCGAAATAAATTTGATCAATTACCCTTGAGTCAGCAAATGGTCATCTGAATGATTTCGAGTAGTTGCCAAAGTCACACAAGATGAAGCACATCTCAAATACACTCGTGACTGGCAAAAACTTCAGAAAAACTTGTTTTTTAGAAAATCGTAAATTTATTTTTCAACAATAACATCGCAAAGTCTCAGCTATAAACTCATCATTCTCTCGTTTACCTACCCATAAATCTGCTTCGAAATTGGATAAATCAAACTAGATACGAATCACCAGCAGGGGTCTATCAGAGACGCTCATCGTGGCCTGCGGGAAGGTCACTCGTCCAGTGGTTCGATTTCTCTTTTCGAAATTATCACCAGCCAGTATGGAAGGAGGACTAGCCTTTACACCAGATTATTAGCCAACGCGCAGGATTTTGGATTGGGTGGTCCGATAGTGGCTTGGGCATGGCATCTTCGTATCTTGTTTGAAGTTGGCTTCACCTGCTCAGTCTTTGGCGGTGGAAGAAAAAATGAGAAGGAATTTGGCATCAAATGTAACGCTTTCCCCAGTCAAGTTCCTCCTCAGCAGGGGTGGCTAAATGTAAGATAACGTTTCTTATCACAAGGATTTGAAGAATCGTACTTCTTAATGTCATTTAGATCCTAATTCAATTATTGTTCGGTGTTTCATAGAGTCGAAAGAATGTGAGTTCAGTAAATATCATGCATTCTCCACAGACATTTAAAAGAACTATCGCTTGTGAATCGTTGCAGACCACTGGGCTACAATGTTGTGTGTGAAAGGGTAGATGAAAGACATAAATCGTTCCACATGCTTTTCGATCTAACATTTTTCTTCTCCTTTTTGGCAAAGCGGTATCGTCATCTATTAACAACTTTCAGTCACAGCGGTCGCCTCTTCAGTCGCATTACTTAAAATAAATGTCGAACTAATGACAATAAATTTCCGAACATGACGCGGTCAGCAGTGGTGAAAGCATCCTGGATGGAGATAAGTTCGGTGAAATTCCCTCACACGGCAAGATTAGTCGAGCGTCGCCAATTAAATGTTCCACTGCGTGGCCGCTGCTGTGTGGCGGCTCGGTGGATGGACGCGAGAAAGTCTAGTCAGAAAAAAATAGCAACATCTGCCCCCAAAGATAAATGTACCGTTATTTAACAAACGACCAAAACTCGAAAAAAATATTGTTGTTCCAAAAAAAGAAGACGTTTGTAATCGCAAAACCTAGTTTTCCTTGATACCACCTGTATGGCTCAAATGTTGCTCGTAGCTCGCCTCATAAGTGGATAGCGACCGCCAGCATGGCGTGAGCAAAGCTCGTCCCCATGCATCGGTCAATTTATGGGATATTAATCTTGTACTAACCTAAAAAGCAAACAACTTCACTAGCATTTGATACGCCAAATGTGTGGGAACCACTTAACAGGGCCTTTAGGCTCAAATGGAGATTCGAAAATATGAGATTATTTTGCAAAATTTATAGACTCCATTGAGCTCGGTCTTCTGTAGCTCAACAATACGTTATGCTGCTATCAAAGCAGACTAAATTTAAGTTGCTGGGTTCGACTTTAGCAAATCTACTCACAAGTCGACAATTTTGTCAACTTTCAAATACATTACAAAATAGCGATAACTACTACATAAAATTACTCAAATGTCATTTAAATGAGATTTGTTGAGAAATTTCTTGTAGATAGTAAAGTAAGCGATTTCAAGCGGCACTGGAACGCGAAATGCATAGTCAGTTTGTCCGATAATCCATATTGACTAGTTAAATATTGCCGATTCTGGACGTCATGCATGGCACGTGTCACGTAAACGTAGCATAGAGGTAGTCACACTTCTAGCAGTTCTTCTTTTGTTGAACGATGCCTTGAAGCTAAAACAAGACCACATGGCGGAGCTACTGTGAGGGCACCACTCATCTTTTGCACGCTATTGTTCTCAAAGGTAACGTTCTTGCACCTAATGGCGACCATTTACCAACCAATACCAACTAGGGGAACGGTTCAGCACTTTATCTCATAGCTCCTATGTTCATCCCATCAAAAACAAAGCAATGAAAGAGAATTTGATATTATTTTTATGATTTTTGACGTAGAACTACGTCTGTCTTTTCAATATTGGGGTACACTTTATGATTGCACAAAATCGAAAAACGTCACGAAAATATGATAGACTTTGATCGTTAATATCTCAGCCGTTTCTTGATGGATTTTTAAATTTCTTGGACCATTCAATCAAGGAAGAGTCAACGCTTTATACCTGATGTACACTGAAGTCGTTTTTTACGCGGTTATTTTTAAACAAATCGCTTTTTATGGGATTTTTTTTCACACGAATTTTGGGAGTTCCGCGGTTTATTTAGATTTATTATGGGATTTAACCAGTTTTTCTATGTTGTTTTAATTCACGCGGCCATATCCTCCGCGTAAAAACCGACTCCAGTGTGTTACGATATTTATGTAAGATAATATTTACTATTGACAACTTGCTAACAGTTTAGCAATCGGTTTCGGTGAATTAGTTAATCTTGCAAGTGCAGCGCAAGCTTCTTCTTCCATAGCACTACATTCCAACTGGAGCTTGGCCTGCTTTTTAACTTAGTAATCTATTAGAATTTCTTTAGTTATTAATTGAAAGCTTTCTATGTCCACCATTGCATTAGTATGCATTAGACCTCTTCATGTTTTCAAAAAGTATCAAAAATTCAACCAGTCAGCCCAGAATCACAATTCTTATGCTAAAATAAGTCTCCTGTCAAATTTTCAGCTAATTCGGATAAAATTTCGAGGTGGCTCAAGTCGATTTAGTGTTTTTGGGCTATTTTCAATTTTGGAAAAAATCTAACAAGTGATATAAACGTCGAAAACTATCGCAACAACCTCTATACGAAAGCTTTTGGTGTGCTCTACAAGTCTTGTGAACATTGCGATTCGTTTCGTTCACGTTTTGTCCATGTTAAAGTGATTTTTAAGCTTTCAAGTGCATAAAAATACTGTTTCCCCCAAAAGTCGTTGTTCTACAAAATTCTTGAGTTTATGACAAATAATTGTTAATTTATTATATAATTATTCCTCTTTTTCTCCTGTAAATTTGAGTAATATAATTGCCCATGTGTGATTTATCGTTAAATTCTTAAAAATCAGAAACTGAACATTTGTCAAAAATTTGCACGCTGAGATTTATTCGAACAAGTTGTTCAACCAAAGAAGCTTCGATTTCACTTGTTACTACGATGCACTCAATGTTAAAAGCATGCAGACATATGGTGAAATTAACAAATTTTGGAAGTCATTTGTTGTAAGCATCAAATATCATATGATTTGGTGTATGTTTTGTTCGAACAACTTGCTTAAAGAAATCCTAGCGTGCAAATTTATGACAAATGTTTAGCTTCTGATTTTTAAGAATTTGACGGTAAATCGCACATGGGCAATTATATTACTCAAATTTACAGGAGAAAAAGAGGAATAATTATATAATAAATTAACAATTATTTGTCATAAACTCAAGAATTTTGTAGAACAACGACTTTTGGGAGAAGCAGTATTTTTATGCACTTGAAAGCTTAAAAATCACTTTAACATGGACAAAACGTGAACGAAACGAATCGCAATGTTCACAAGACTTGTAGAGCACACCAAAAGCTTCCGTATAGAGGTTGTTGCGATAGTTTTCGACGTTTATATCACTTGTTAGATTTTTTCCAAAATTGAAAATAGCCCAAAAACACTAAATCGACTTGAGCCACCTCGAAATTTTATCCGAATTAGCTGAAAATTTGACAGGAGACTTATTTTAGCACAAGAATTGTGATTCTGGGCTGACCGGTTGAATTTTTGATACTTTTTGAAAACATGAAGAGGTCTAGTATGCATCTTGTGTGGCAAATACAATGGATACACTATGCCAAGGGTGTCGAGAATCTTCCTCACCCGAAAACATCCTAGATCGGATCGAGAATCGATCTCGCCATCTCCAGATTTTGCGCCTTTGTTCGCAAGGCTAACTGGAGACCTCAAGCCAGCATAGATGTCAAATAATGCAACTTACAGGGTTTTTAGCTGGTGCAGTTCGTTTCTGCTAACCCACATGCGCATTTTCTCTCGAAAGGTTGGGGGCGTTTGACGGCAGCTTCCGGCTTATGTCTATTGCTGCCATTAGAGGGGCTCGTAATCTTCTTCGCTGCTGCAGTGGATGCGTTCTGGGAAACTTCCTTCAGCTCGTTTATGCTTATTCCTAGGTGTCTGCCGGAGTAAACGCAAAGCCCGACGCAACTCACGTGAAGGAATAATAATTCTTATGAATAAACTGTCACAAACTATCAATTTCTTTGACGCGTCTAGTCTGTCTTCCTCCAAAGGGTCAAATCAAACGCCGTTGGCAGTCCAGCTTTCACGATGGGCTTTTCTGTAATGACCCACGGGGTGTTTAGACAGACTTAGTGGCGGGTGCTTAGACTAAGTATCTGCTCCAGTTTGCGTCGGTTACGATTGCACCTGTACACTATAAGCCAGGGTTGTGCAGAATCATTCTCATACGATAATTATTGAACTTATCATTTGATAACTTCTCAGGTGTGAAACGTAGGCGAGTTGTTATCGGCGATAACTTTTCAAATTTTTGTAAACTTAACTAACAACAATTAAATGTGAACAATGAATTTCAATCGGAATCGGATGATTGGCATTGTGTTTTTGTGTTATGTAGGCAAATAAGTTCAAAAGTAGCATATACCAATGTTTCGAATCGAAGTTTTTATCAATCGATAATTTGGATATGTGATACGCTTGAGAGTGTTTCTTATCCTCTATTATTTGAAAATTTTATTTTTATCATCCTTTTCAAATGTTGTTTTAAAAATTGTATACATCATCGAACAACAAAAACAGTTCAATCAAAGTTAATTGCCTATTTCCGGGGATTAAACCACCCGACTTGGACGTTAATTTACAATGTTATGGAAACTCATATGTGAATATGTACGTTATGTGGAAGATATTGATTTGAAAAATGTATTGGAGGTAACCACTTTCCCTTCGATGGGACTCGAACCCATGACCCTACAGTACGCTAGACTGGTGCTTTAACCAACTAAGCTACGAAGGACCTCCGTCGGACTTCGCAACCTAGAGGCTACTGAACGAGCTCGAGATTCCCAAATTGGACGCATAGTCAAATCACTCGCAATCCATTTCTCAAGCCAATACTTCCACATGTGTAATCTCGAGCTCGAGCTTTCAGGGAAATCTCGAGCTCGTTCAGTAGCCTCTAGGTTGCGAAGTCCGACGGAGGTCCTTCGTAGCTTAGTTGGTTAAAGCACCAGTCTAGCGTACTGTAGGGTCATGGGTTCGAGTCCCATCGAAGGGAAAGTGGTTACCTCCAATACATTTTTCAAATCAATATCTTCCACATAACGTACATATTCACATATGAGTTTCCATAACATTGTAAATTAACGTCCAAGTCGGGTGGTTTAATACCCGGAAATAGGCAATTAACTTTGATTGAACTGAACCTGAGTTGCGTGCTCTTGCCTACGCAATGCGGTCGGGTCTGAGCTTGACGACCGACTGGCAAATGCTTACACAACCTCACTTGATCAGTACAGTTGCTGATGAAGAATGTGTAAAGCCGCCAGACATTCTAAATACTCACGCTCCTCTAATGTGGACGTGTACAATACACATGTGGAAGTATTGGCTTGAGAAATGGATTGCGAGTGATTTGACTATGCGTCCAATTTGGGAATCTCGAGCTCGTTCAGTAGCCTCTAGGTTGCGAAGTCCGACGGAGGTCCTTCGTAGCTTAGTTGGTTAAAGCACCAGTCTAGCGTACTGTAGGGTCATGGGTTCGAGTCCCATCGAAGGGAAAGTGGTTACCTCCAATACATTTTTCAAATCAATATCTTCCACATAACGTACATATTCACATATGAGTTTCCATAACATTGTAAATTAACAAAACAGATTCACACAGGGCTTGAAAAATGCTTGCTTTGGTCTCATCGAACGGAAGATTCGAAAACCTGTACTGCCGCTAACCGCAAGTCAGCCTTATCTGGATATGGCGTCCATATACAGATAAGTCTGACTTGCGGTTAGCGGCAGTGTACATTACACATAGCTATGTAGTTCAACGTCACTTTTGCGTATAACCCGATTGGGCTGGACCTTGGAGTTTTTTCAGCAATGAAGACTAGATTGATTCAAATTTTGACTTTTTTTGTCCCCCGATGCACTTGCCATTTTCATAGTCCTCCTAGTTTTTTTAAACAATTTTTTTATGTAATTTTGTATAGAAATTACCATTATGCAAAAAACCGTTCCGTCTGGTGGCCTATAAACTATTTTAATATAAGCAAAACATTGATTACATAGAATACTGTTGTCTACATAGGACATAGAATAATGAAATACAATTTGAGGCATTCCACGGGGGCATGTCAGTCGATCCTGAGCGACCATTTCGAAAATATTTGAAACTCTGCACAGTTTTTCAATTTCATCTAAATCGTCATTTTTCGATATCAAATCTTCATATTGAGTCACGACTAACTTTTCAAAAGGGTGTATGTGAAAATGGTTCAAAAATATTTAAAAAGCTGCACAGCAAAAACGGAATGTTCGATTGTTATGATTTTTTCAGCAAAGTTAGACAACTAAATGGTGATTCTTAAGAAAATGTGCACAGTAAAAAAAATTTGTTTTGCCTTTAAAAATATCATTTTTGTCACAAAAACTCAAATATCTCAAAACCCTATCTTTTTTCGAACGTAATTTTTTTAGGGAAAACGGTCCATTATATTAGCTATCTACCATAAAAATTTGGTGATGGTAAACTAATAAACAAAAAAGTTATGACATTTCAAACATTTCACAATTTTCACATTTAGTAAAAAAAAATTTTTTTCTGTGTAAGTTATTTCGAGAATTGCAGTTTGATGCAGTATTGATAGTGTCATAATTTTCATTGCACGTGACTGGCGAAAAATTCTTTTAATAGTGTTGAAACCTGTTGGTAATAACGTTGATAGAAACATATCAGAAATGTTATTTTTAAGACAAAAGCTGCAAAATCAAAGATTTATATACACGTGTACGTCTATAGTTTACCTGCAAAAAATATACCTCTTAGAGAATAGACTTTATGATCGGGAGGAAACGGGTATCTTCAACAACAACAAATGCATGATAGGTACATACCATGACAATGCTCACGAAAAAGCAAAAAATTACTACTACTAAGGTTGTTAAAGATCTTATAGTAATTTTTTCTTCAGTCAAACAAATGACACCAAACTAGTCAGTAAAAACTTAAAAGTGATTTTGTTTATTGAAATATTACGAACAACATGAGTAGCCGCTTTCTCAACTGTTGTAGGCCGTTTGATGGAAAAAAGTGTTCAAAAGAGTTACGAAATCTCACCGAAAGCACCATAGATAAACTGAAAGCGACTGGTTATGCTCCAATGTCCACATTGAATACAAATTTACGCATTTGCACGTCCTGCCGTCTAAACGTTGACAAAAGAGCAATCTGTATATCATCGGTTGAGCAGAGCGCAGGAAGTTCGAAAACGACAGCAACTGAGGAATTGCCAGATGTATCGACCCGCAAAAATATCCACAAGGCCACATGTAGATCACCTAACCAAGAAACGGAAAACCAAATCGACCACGTTCTAATCGACGGTAAATTCTTCTCCGACATCACGAACGTCCGCACTTACCGCAGTGCGAATATTGAATCCGACCACTACCTCGTTGCAGTATGCCTGCGCTCAAAACTTTCGACGGTGTACAACACGCGTCGAAGTCGGACGCCGCGGCTTAACATTGGGCGGCTACAAGACGGTAGACTAGCCCAAGAATACGCGCAGCAGCTGGAAGTGGCACTTCCAACGGAAGAGCAGCTAGGCGCAGCATCTCTTGAAGATGGCTGGAGATATCCGATCCGCCATTGGTAGCACCGCAACCGCTGCACTTGGCACGGTGCCCCGGATCAAAGAAACGACTGGTATGACGGCGAATGTTAGCAGTTAGTGGAAGAGAAGAATGCAGCATGGGCGAGATTGCTGCAGCACCGCTCGAGGGCGAACGTGGCACGATATAAACAGGTGCGGAATAGAAAAAACTCGATTTACCGGAGGAAAATCGGAAGCAGGAAGATCGAGACCGTGAAGAAACGGAGCAACTGTACCGCGCTAATAACACACGAAAGTTCTATGAGAAGTTAAACCGTTCACGTAAGGGCCACGTGCCACAGCCCGATATGTGTAAGGACATAAACGGGAACCTTCTTACGAACGCGCGTGAGGTGATCCAAAGGTGGCGGCAGCACTACGAAGAACACCTGAGTGGCGATGTGGCAGACGAAGATGGCGGTATGGTGATGGACCTGAGAGAACGCTCGCAGCACATAATGTTACCGGTTCCGGATCTCCAGGAAATCCAGGAGGAGATTGGCCGGAAAGCCCCTGGGGTTGACCAACTACCAGGAGAGCTATTTAAACACGGTGGTGAGGCACTGGCTAGAGCGCTGCACTGGGTCATTACCAAGATCTGGGAGGAGGAAGTTTTGCCGCAGGAGTGGATGGAAGGTGTCGTGTGTCCCATCTACAAAAAGGGCGATAAGCTGGATTGTAGCAACTACCGCGCAATCACATTGCTGAACGCCGCCTACAAGGTACTCTCCCAAATTTTATGCCGTCGACTAGCACCAACTGCAAGGGAGTTCGTGGGGCAGTACCAGGCGGGTTTTATGGGCGAACGCTCCACCACGGACCAGGTGTTTGCCATTCGCCAAGTACTGCAGAAATGCCGCGAATACAACGTGCCCACACATCATCTATTCATCGACTTCAAAGCCGCATATGATACAATCGATCGGGACCAGCTATGGCAGCTAATGCACGGACACGGTTTTCCGGATAAAATGGCACGGTTGATCAAAGCGACGATGGATCGGGTGATGTGCGTAGTTCGAGTTTCAGGGGCATTCTCGAGTCCCTTCGAAACCCGTAGAGGGTTACGGCAAGGTGATGGTCTTTCGTGTTTGCTATTCAACATCGCTTTGGAAGGTGTAATACGAAGAGCAGGGATTAACACGAGTGGTACAATTTTCAATAAGTCCGTCCAGCTATTTGGTTTCGCCGACGACATAGATATTATGGCACGTAACTTTGAGAAGATGGAGGAAGCTTACATCAGACTGAAGAGGGAAGCTAAGCGGATCGGACTAGTCATCAACACGTCGAAGACGAAGTACATGATAGGAAGAGGTTCAAGAGAAGACAATGTGAGCCACCCACCGCGAGTTTGCATCGGTGGTGACGAAATCGAGGTGGTAGAAGAATTTGTGTACTTGGGCTCACTGGTGACTGCCGAAAATGACACCAGCAGAGAAATTCGGAGACGCATAGTGGCTGGAAATTGTACGTACTGTGGACTCCGCAAGACGCTCCGATCGAATAGAGTTAGCCGCCGTACCAAACTGACAATCTACAAAACGCTAATTAGACCGGTAGTCCTCTACGGACACGAGACCTGGACGATGCTCGTGGAGGACCAACGCGGAGTTGGAGTTTTTGAAAGGAAAGTGCTGCGTACCATCTATGGTGGGGTGCAGATGGCGGACGGTACGTGGAGGAGGCGAATGAACCACGAGTTGCATCAGCTGTTGGGAGAACCATCCATCGTTCACACCGCGAAAATGTCGGCCAGAATGTCGGACAGTAACCCGGTGAAAATGGTTCTCGACAACGATCCGACGGGCACAAGAAGGCGAGGTGCGCAGCGGGCAAGGTGGATCGATCAGGTGGAAGATGACTTGCGGACCCTCCGTAGACTGCGTGGTTGGCGACGTGTAGCCATGGACCGAGCCGAATGGAGAAGACTCTTATATACCGCACAGGCCACTTCGGCCTTAGTCTGCATAAATAAATAAATCGACAACTACTGAGGAATTACCAGAAGTATTAAGTGCTGAGAGCCTTGCCACCGTACCATCAGCGAAATCTGTTTCAACAAATCAATCGGAAGATGAGTGTATCCAAAAGGTCAACATCGAACGCTTTAACGAGGGCATAGCTGGGATAAAAGTGACTCCGATTAAATGGAGTAAGATGGACTACGTTTATTACCCGGAGAAAAATACCGTGAAATAAACGAAGCTGTACGAAGAAACCTCTTCAAATTAGGACCTGATGATGTGGAAAATACAGACTACGATGAGGTAATTATAAATATGAAGGAAAGGTTCTCGAATGCAGCCACGACAAGGAAAGAAAAATTATTGATTTTGTCGATGCTGCCAAGTTCGTGGTCTATTCAGGATGCCATTGATGAGTTCAAAACCAATAGAAATACAGTAAAAGAGGCAAAACAATTGAAGAATAACTGTCTTTCAACCAAAAATACTAGGTCTAGTACTGCATTAACAGATGAGACAAAAGAAATAGTAGTTCAATATTTTGAAGATGATGAAGTAAGTCGAGCTATGCCTGGTCAAAAAGATTATGTATCAGTAAAAAAAGATGGAAAGCGTCAAGCAATCCAAAAACGATTAATGATGACGACTTTGAAAGAAGCGTACACACGCTTCAAGGAAATTCACGATAATATTAAAATAGGTTTTTCCTCATTTGCAAGCCTTCGGCCAAGGCAAGGTAAGCTTCTTTCCAATTCAGGAACACATAATGTGTGTGTGTGCACAACCCATGAGAATATTAATCTTATTTTACATAGTTTGAAAAGAATCAATTTAACAAAGGATATTAAAATGTTAACTGGTAGTCTTTTGTGTGAAAATACAACATCAAATTGCTATCTACGATCTTGTTCGGATTGTCCAGATTCTTCATCATTGGAAAATACTTTATTCGCTGAGTTTGAAGAAAAATATATTGATCAGTTATCATTTGAGCAATGGGTGACCACGGATAGGTGTGACATAGAAACTATTGTAAAACCTGTAGATGAGTTTGTGTCATATTTTTGCTTGAAATTAGAAAGTTTAATCCCTCACGATTTCATTAAAACAGAACAATCCAGCTTTTTAAAAATTCGAAAAATACATTACAAAATGGTGAATTTTTAGTCATTTGTGATTTTCTGAAAATTACAGCTTTGTATTGCAAGATGAAGTGCAGTCCCATCACTGGAACGTACAACAAGCTACAATTCATCCATTCGTTATTTATTTTCATGGAAGTACGCAAATTGAACACTTATGTTTTATTATAATTTCCGAAGATTCAAGACACGATTCAGTATCCGTAAACTTGTTCATTGAAAAATGATTAACTTTTTACGCGTTGATAAGCATAAAGAAGTCAAAAGATATATTTCATGTCTGATGGAGCAGCGTCGCAGTACAAAAATCGTAAGAATTTTCGAGCCTATGTCAATTTAAATCAATGTACGGAATTAATGCAGAATGGCATTTTTTTGCTACATCACATGGCAAAGGTCCTTGTGATGCTATTGGAGGAACAATAAAGCGCATGGCCACAAGAGCAAGTTTAGCCAAAGAAAGTGAGCATCCAATTAAAACTGCGAAAGAACTTTTTGATTGGGCAAATCGTAGAAAAGAAAAAGATTTAACCAAATTATCATTTTGTTTTACTACTACTGAAGAGTACGAAATAAAGGCTTCAGAGCTCAGCGAGCAATTTAATAACGCGAAAACGATCCAAGGAACCCAAAAATTTCAATATTTATACATATAATATACATAATATCGATGAATACATAAATATGGAATATCATACAAACAACTTGTTTAACTCACGCAAGGCCCTTAACAATAAAATCAGCATCAAACTGCGATTCTTGAAAAAAAAATACACGGAAATTTTTTTTGTTTACTATATGTGGAAAATTGTGAAATGTTTGAAATGTCATAACTTTTTGTTTATTAGTTTACCATCACCAAATTTTTATGGTAGATAGCTAATATAATGGACCGTTTTCCTAAAAAATTACGTTCGAAAAAAGATAGGGTTTTGAGATATTTGAGTGACAAAAATGATATTTTTAAAGGCAAAAAAATTTTTTTTTTACTGTGCACATTTTCTTAAGAATCACCATTTAGTTGTCTAACTTTGCTGAAAAAATCATAACAATCGAACATTCCGTTTTTGCTGTGCAGCTTTTTAAAATATTTTTGAACCATTTTCACATACACCCTTTTGAAAAGTTAGTCGTGACTCAATATGAAGATTTGATATCGAAAAATGACGATTTAGATGAAATTGAAAAACTGTGCAAAGTTTCAACTCAATAGAAAATCATGAATTAAAAATTTTCTTAAATTTTGATGCTGTTGCTTGGAATCGCTCATTTGTCGTTTGCCGGAGACGAGCCAGCCTCGGGCTGAAAGTCTCCTTAATAAAGTCAATAAAAAAAAAAAAAAAAAAAATTGTCGTTTGGAAGCAAAGTTATGGAAAAAACAAAAATTCTCATTATTGATATTGATATAATTCTTTTACGTGTTAAATTGAATTTCACACGATTCAGTAGGTATTTATTTAATAACTTTTCTTGAAAGCATCAAATCGTTTCGCAACAAAAGTCTGTTTCCTTGCAAAATTTCCTATGTTGCCGATGTACTCATATGTCTTTAGAACTTAATGGGAAGCGTTCCTTTAGTGGCGGTAAACATTAATTTTGGTTCCCATAGTAGTGCTATCCATTGATTTCTTATGGGACTCGCCACTATAGGTACAGTTGCACCACTATAGGTGCAAGGGAGTCAATTTTATTAAGGAAAATCATTGTTTTCAATAGTTTTTGAAGCAAAATTTTAGAATAAGTTGCATTTAACATGATAAAGCATGACGCATCAACTGACACCATCATAAATGATATATTTTTGGCTGTGATATATTTATGATAAATCTCATTTAAACCCTACTACCTCCACTATTATTGGTGTGCTACCTCCACTAAGGGTACGGTTACCCTATTTTTATAAAATTTAAAACTGCGCGTGTTCACTCAAATGACATCCAAATTAGCTAAAAATTTAGGAGGATTATTAATAAGGCAATTGCAATCCCTAATTTTTCTATTTTTTTTTTTTTTTGATTATATGGAAATGCTAATATTATCTTCCAAACTTAGACGTACATGTTCATGATAGAATTAGAGGCGAAAATATAGAAATGATAGTTCCGTTAGGATACGGCAGGTATGAAGAATGTTTTTTTTTTATAGAAGTCGATTTGAAAGCGAGCCGAGGGGCATAATTTGCGATGGCATATATCGCACGACCGGGCTGCAAAATGGTGGGTTGACATCAAGGAAGGAGCGCCCAACAGAGCTCTGGTCCCCACAAGTCCCTATCTCACGCTTCCACGGGTTGTCCGATGACAAAATACCGCCAGCTAAGGGTTGTGTACTTAGCTGATAGTGCAGCCTGGGCACTGTTGTCCTTCTGACATCAGCTAGAGTGAGAAGGTATGCCCCGAGCGTCTGCTCACCAGGAGGTGCGACTCAAACAGCGTCTGCCTGGTACCCAGCGGCTGATTAACGAAATGCTGTATCGCGTCAGCTATACCTAAGGTGGCAGCCCCTTCATCGCGATGTAGGTAATGCGACCCCGGAAAGGTAGCTTACTGAAGCCTCTCAAATACCACGAAAAATGGAGGTAAAAGAAAAAGAGAACGTTATTCTTGGCAACCGACCCGGCAACGAAATAAGGACTATGATTGGAAACTCGGTACCTGGAATGTCAGGACCCTAAATGAACCTGGACGAGTGAGCCTTCTGGCTCGCGAACTGCAGAAGGTTGGAGTGAACGTGGCTGCTATTCAAGAAGTCCGATGGCCCAGATCCGGAGAACGTGAATTCCGAGCCGTGGACCCCACGACCAACACTGCATTCAAGTATAACATCTATCACAGCGGCGGTGAAGAAGCAGAGCATGGAGTTGGTTTCGTAGTGATGGGCAAGCAGATGAAGCGAGTGATGCGGTGGAAGCCCATTAGCGAACGAATCTGAGTGTTGAGGATACGGAGCAAATTCTTCATTTACAGTCTAATCAACGTTTACGCACCGACAAACGATAAATCCGACGACGTGAAGGACACGTTTTATGAATGTCTTGATAATGCCTATAGAGAGTGCCCAAAGCATGACGTGAAAATTGTTATTGGAGACGCTAAGACTAAAATAACAACATTGCCAATGACAATAACATTATCCACTCTTGTAAATGTTGGGACAAACTCAACTCGCAATAAGCGTTTGTCCCAAACTGCAACAGAATAGGACAATAATCGCTTGCCTCGCATTTTGAGAAATAGTTGGTTTTCGATGATGTTTTTGGTTAAATAAGTATCAGTTATCATAGTTTAGACATAAACTTAACCATCTGTTGAAATGATTTGTGTTTTACTTCTGAAATATACAAATTATCGCAGTTTGAAAAGTTCACAACAATTACCTCTCCATGTTTGTTGCAAATAAAATGGAACGCAACAATGTCTTTATGGTCTTTATCCTCTGCAAATGAGGACAAAGAGTTATCGCTATTCTCTTTTGTCGCTTGTTTTTTTTTGCATTTTTCAGCGACAATTACATTCATTGATGATGAGCCAACGTTGCATCCAGGCCTAACATTACCTCCCGTTACCCTACACATTCACTTATGAGTTTTCACAACATTAATGCTGTCCAATGAGCAGCTCGAAGTAGCTCGAAGTTGTTCCCAGGGATGCCAGATTTGAAGACATGTCTTCGATTTGAAGACATTTGAATCTCTGTGAAGACATTTATTTCATGAAGACATTTTGAAGACTTTTTAAAATATTTGAAGACTTACCTTCTTATTTAAAGATACTTGAAGACAATCAATAAGCCAGCGAATAGAAAATATATTTTGATGACTAGCTCATAAAGACTTCTATATGCAGATCATATAAATATTTCAAAAGTTATACATAATAGACTAATGTTTCTTAAAATTTCAAACGTAAAAACACATTTACACTAGCCGGTTGATAAGGTTGACAATTGCAACACATTTTAGTTATGCGCTGGTTAAAAAATTCCCGATGGCAGCATTCGTTTAAATTTTCCTTGGTAGCGGTGGCGTTTTCGACGTGTCTGCTAAAAAGGTATTTCGATCATTGTATCAGAACGCAATGACCAATCTAATTTATTTCGAACGGCAAAAAAAGACAGAATTTTACTATGAGTTGTTGGGCTAGAACCATTTTTTTAAAAAAAAATTATAATTAATATTATCTTTTCAATATTCCCAGAATAAGAGAGAAAAAGAATAAATTTTGAAGAACTCGATGATTTTTCCGTGGATTTAAAAATTTTGTTAATGAAATTCGTTTTAAAAAATTAATTCGTGTAAAATAAGGAGAATTGGGTCCCAAAGCCCTACCTCGTTTATGATTGCAAACGATAGTCAGGAATACTTGAACCGAAGTTATAAAAATTCTGGTGAAAGTCTAAATCAGTAAAAATAATATTTTTTATTTAAGACATACTAAGGTAAATTTCCACAACATTATTTTCAAGTTCTTGCAGGAAAATAATCTGAACTCCTGCAAAGAATTCATGTTTATTACCAGAAGAAATTTGTCTAAATTTGTCTGTCTTTCTGTCTTTCAAATACAAATCCGGAGTATCATTTGTATTTGGAAGTTAAGGGTAGTCTCTTCGGATTTTCAATGTACCACATTTAAACGAAAATTTTCACAGGAAATTAGTTTCATTTTCTCAGATTCCATAGAAAATTCTTACGAATGTCGACAAGAAATTGAAATTGATCTGAAGTTTTCTCAGATTCCATAGAAAATTCTTACGAATGTCGACAAGAAATTGAAATTGATCTGAAGTTAAATGGAATTTCTCAGAATAGCCACCGTAAATTATTTTTATTTGTTCAGGAGAAAATTCCGAAAAACAAAATAAGAGGAATTTCCTAAAAAACGCCAGAGTTTTTATTAAAGACTCAGTAGAAAGTTCAGGGTAAACTCGTTACAGTTCCTTGTTGAATTCTTCCTTGAATTCCTTTGATATTTTTTCAAGAAATATTTAGTATTTTAACTGGGAATCCCTCTAAGAATTTCTCCAGTAAATACATCTCTGGAATTCTTTCTGAAATTTCCTATGAAATTCCACCAGGAATTCGTCCAGCTAAAGAAATTTAGAGATTTTAGAGATTTTTCAGAAAATTTCTCCAGAGTTTCCTTTGGAAGTACCTCTAGCAGCTCCTCCATAAGTTCGTCCAGAAATTTCTCCGATAGATCCTCCAAGAATTCCGTCGGAAATTCGTCCAGTCGCTCCTTCGGAAATTCCTCAGTTTGTTTCTTTCACGACTTCCTCCAGCAGATCTTTCAGGAATTGCTCTCAAAGCTCCTGCAGGCATTCGTTCGGAAATTCCTCTAAGAATCATTTCGGAAGTTTCTCCAGGAATTCCTCTTGATGTTGCTTCGAGAATGTTGCCGAAAGATTCTCCAATAATACCTCTTGAACTACTACTTGAACTTGATACCTCAGGAAGTTCCTCCAAATAGTTATCCAAAAGTTCTTCCGGAAGTTTCTTCAGACATTTCTTCAGAAACCCTTTCAGTAATTGCTCAGGAAAATCCTTCAGGAAGTCCTCAGGAAAATCCTCCTGGAATTCTTCAGAAGAATCCTTCAGTAATTCTTCCAGAAAATCCCTCCGGAACTTCTCCTGTAATTCCTCCGGAAGTTCCATTAGCATTTCATCCAGAAGTTCTTTCAGAAATTTATCTGAAAGTTCCTTGAGAAAATCCTTTGGATGTTCCAACAGCAATTCCTCCGGAATTTTCTTCAGGGATTCCTTTTGGAAATTTCTGAAAAATCCATCAGGAATTTATCCTGAAGTTTCTCCAGAAATTCTTCCGAATTTTTTTTCAGAAAATCTTATGGAAGTTTTTTTCAGGTCATTATGGAAGTCGGTATTGGCGGTATTGACGGCGAATTTTTCCGAATCCCTACAGGCAATTCTTTAAAAATAAATTCAGAAGAATTCCACAAGGAAATTCAGTTAGAAAAATCCGTTGGAGTTATATTTAAAGACTCATTAGGAAATCCAAGGGAAAGTCATTTCCCTTACTCTTGAATTCTAACAATTTTAGTGTGTAAAAATAAACCATACATAAAGCAAGGAGATGATTGAAATTACAAATCTATTGGATTTTGAAATTTTTTCAACGATAATCATAATTTTGATATTGAAGACATTTGAAGACATTTTTACTCAACTGTGAAGACATTTGAAAATATCCCCTGGCATCCCTGGTTGTTCCCGTCCTGCTCGTTCTTTTTGTTAACAAATGGGCATGAGCAGGACAGGGAGAAACTTCAAGCTCTCATTGGACAGCACTATTGTTGTCTATGTCGGGTGGTTTAATCCCCGGAATATAGGCAATTAACTTTGATTGAACAATAATATACTTTCAAGGTAATTGCCACATTACGAATGCAAATCTGGTACGCTACAACGACGGATTTCCATCCATAAAGTAGGCAATTAACTTTGTTTCACTTTGTTCCACGAACATGGGTTCAAGTTATACTGAAGGTGATTAAATACCTTCGATTGGATTTTGTTTCCAATGTCTACAAAAAATTTAGGCAAGTATTTTGGGAAAATATATATAGGGTTTCTTACCCCATTCCCGGCTTAACATGCGTACGACTGCGTTATTCAATCGATATTTATGACAGGAAGCAACTTTTCCTGAATTTTATTGGTTGTATAAGACTGTATTGGGGTTCACTTCTGCTTAAAAAATAGCTATTCGTGCTAAATATCGTTCAAAAATGCTTTTATTTGATTTAATTTAACAAGGTGCAGCACTCATATCAGTCATAGCGATTGCCATTCCGGCATATCATAAAACCATTTCCCGGCCTAAGCAAAATTTCACTCAATCTCTCAACATTTTACTCTCATTCTCTCTCGGGACGATAGAAAATGCGACGTAAACAAAAATATGCACGTTCCACGACAACAAGATGCCAGAAGGTATTATTCATAATCATTTTTATTTGGTTGAGAAGATATATTTATTCATCCAAATTTCTTCCAAATACCTAAAACATTATTGTTTTCACCTTTTGAAATCTAGAAAATTATTAATAACATGATAGCGTTAACAAATTAGACAGTTTTCCTAATAACGATGAAGGATCATTTTCATAATCCTGGCCTTTTGGCAGCGCGGTGCGGCTAGAAGTTTTCAGGTAGGTGTTTATATGATGATACCGTTTTGTAAAAGTGGAAAGAATCACTTCGGCTCAGTGGTGTGCATCGGAGAACGAAATTTTGAAATCTACATTTATATTTTCTACAATTGGATCAATTATAAGTAAAACAAGTGATTGAAAAATATTGAGTATTGTGAAAAATAAATGGAAGACTTTTTAAAAATTATCAATCAAAAACCTACGGCTTCCAAACAGTATAAATCATTAGTTTTTTGTGCAGTGAGCCGGGAACCGGGTCCATAGGCCCAAGTAGTGATTTACCCTAACTAATGTTGTTATAACTTTGATATGAAATATAACTGACCGACAACACATTTTTATCGAATTATCTATAGCTATTGCATTGCTGATCGGGACGTAAGGCAGATTGGTTCATATGAAAAGTGTATCTGTTAGTTTTCAGTGATTCGGCAACATCTTTCAATGCAAAGAGTTCAACTGAATTCTTTAATCCATTCGAAAAGTTTTGTTCGACCCGATGGAATCATTGGCGTCTAGTATGCCCTTCAAGCATGGTATGAGTAGCTCCTGATTTCGTAAGATGGACACTTAAATATTCTGTAAATAGCTTGCCTATCTCATTTTTTTTTGCTTTGGTCTTTCAGTATAAAATCCTCAGACCCTTCACGAGAAACTTGAAATTGATTGTTTGGTATCAAAAAAGTCAAAATTTGAATCACTCTAGTGAGCACGCATGTTAGCAGCGAAACTCAGCGTAACTTCTGAACCCTTTACCGATTTTTACTAAAATTCGAAACACATTATCTGTCTAAGCAAGACGATATAAGACTGGGTGGGAGTATAACAGAGGAAAGGGGGGAGCTCTAGCAGCATGCATGTTCCACAGAGATTAATGAAACTTATATGTGACCAGATTCAGTCACAATCAAGTTGCAGTAACCATTTTTGTCTGACCTATGCCCTCCCGAGCAGCACAATATTTGGCCGGGGTTCTGCCAAATCTCACCAAGCGCCAACCAAAAATTTTCTCAATTTTCTACCCAAGTTTCCGTTTAGCATATCAAGGTAGCTTCTTAATCCGAGGTTGGAAATGGGGTTCCCTTTGTTTTCAATGGCTCAACGAGGAAGAGAATAAAACAGAGCCAGCGACCCTCGAAAAAGCCTAGAAAACAGCCCCAAAGTGAGCCCCAATCCAACATGGTCAAATTCAAAGCGGGTGGAAATACTCAAAAACGTTCAACTTTTGTGGTTTCACATCGGGATGATCGAGAGTTTCCACCGCTTCCGGAAACATCTAAAATCCCAGATGCCCCAATTTTGCGATTTCTCAGTTGGAAATAGAACATAGAGAGCGAGCAGAAGAACTCCCGAGCGCTCCAATGTTCACACTTTCTGGCATCGTGGAGCTCATCCTCAACTTCCTTGATGCTTCTGAACTCGTGAAGAACATGGTCAAAACTGTTCTTCCTATTCTGACTCCTCTCCTGAAGCAGCTGGCTTCAAAAATGCCCCTCCTCGAGTCATTTGTATCCTTCAATGGCTAACTTATTCAATAAGGGTAACATGATTTCGATTCTACAGTAGAACTGTCGAAGTATTCTTCCAAAATTAGATATTTTTAAAATTTTACTTAAAAAATTACAATTCGATGCTTTTGCTTTATGTGAAACATGGCTAACACCAGATGTGAACCTTCAATTTCCTGATTTCAACATAATCCGCCGCGATCGGGCAAATCGATATGGAGGGGTGCTTTTAGGGATCAAAAAACAGCACTTGCTCCTGGGAGATTTTAACTCCCACGGAACAGGCTGGGGGGAACTGTACGACGACAACCGTTCAACAATGATATACGACCTCTGCGACGACTTTAATATGTCAATTTTGAATACAGGAGAAGTTACACGAGTGGCTCCTCCAGCAAGAGATAGCCGTCTAGATCTTTCCATTTGTTCGAGCTCATTATCGTTGGACTGTACTTGGAAGGTGATCCAAGATCCCCATGGTAGTGATCATTTGCCGATCGAAGTTTCGATTTCCAATGGACATAAGCAATCTGCTTCCATCGATCTTTCATATGACCTCACGAAGCACATCGATTGGGGCAAATATGCGGACGCCATCAGCGATGGCATACAGTCGATAGAAGCACTTCCCCCGCGGGAAGAGTACAAGTTTCTATCGCAGTTGATTCTTGAAAGCGCTCTTCAGGCACAACGTCGGCCGGTGCCAGGAGCTTCGGTTCGTAGGAAACCCTACAGTCCGTGGTGGGACATCGAGTGTACGCAACTTTATCGCGAGAAATCCGCCGCGTTCAAAGTTCCGCACTTTTGTTGAAGGTTTATCGCGCGAGACTTCAATGAAAACTCTGTGGACCGCCAGGAGAAGAATGGGCAACGCGTCGTCCGTAAACGAAGATCGTGAAAGCTCGTCGCGGTGGATACTTGACTTCGCAAAGAAAGTTTGTCCGGATTCGGTACCGGTGAGGCAAGAGCTACGTGATGCTTTTGCTGACAGGGATGATATGGATCGTCCCTTTTCGATGATTGAATTCTCACTTGTTCTCCTTTCATGTAACAATTCCGCTCCAGGGATGGATAGAATCAGGTTCAATTTGCTTAAAAACCTCCCAGACGTCGCGAAGAGGCGCTTATTGAGCCTGTTCAACCAGTTTCTGGAGTGCAACATTGTTCCGGATGATTGTAGGCAAGTGAGGGTGATAGCCATCCAGAAGCCCGGAAAACCCGCGTCGGGTTATAATTCGTATCGCCCCATCGCGATGCTGTCATGTCTTCGGAAGTTGTTGGAGAAGATGATTCTCTTCCGGCTAGACAAATGGGTTGAGTCGAATAGTTTTTTGTCAGATACACAATTTGGTTTCCGCAGGGGCAAGGGAACGAACGACTGTCTTGCGTTGCTTTCTTCAGAAATTCAGCTTACTTTCGCTAAAAAAGAGCAAATGGGCTCAGTTTTTTTGGACATTAAGGGGGCTTTTGATTCAGTTTGCGTTGATGTCTTATCCGACAAACTCCACGAGTGTGGACTTTCACCAATTTTAAACAATTATTTGCTGTCAGAGAAGCGTATGAGTTTTTCTCATGGTGACTCGGCAACTTCACGAATTAGCTACATGGGTCTCCCCCAGGGCTCATGTTTAAGCCCCCTTCTTTACAATTTTTACGTCAGAGACATTGATGAATGTCTCATGCCAAATTGCTTGTTGAAGCAGCTTGCAGATGATTGTGTTGTATCCGTTTCGGGGCCAACCGCAGTTGATCTGCAAGGACCGTTGCAAGATACTCTGGACAATTTGTCCACTTGGGCTACGAAGCTGGGTATCGAATTCTCTCCGGAGAAAACTGAGATGGTTGTCTTTTCAAAAAAACATAAGCCGGCAAAGTTCCCACTCCAACTGATGGGTAAGACAATCACTCATAGCATGTCTTCTAAATACCTCGGGGTCTGGTTCGACTCGAAATGCACCTTTGGGAAGCACATTGTGTATCTGACACAAAAATGCAAGAAAAGAATCAACTTCATGCGAACGATAACGGGAACTTGGTGGGGAGCGCATCCCGAAGATCTTATCACGTTGTACCGAATAACCATTCTGTCGGTTCTCGAATACGGTAGTTTCTGCTTCCAGTCCGCGGCTAAATCACACATGCTGAAACTTCAACGGATTCAGTACCGCTGTCTCCGTATCGCGTTGGGTTGTATGAATTCGACTCATACGATGAGTCTGGAAGTACTTGCGGGAGTACTGCCTCTGACAGATCGTTTCGCGGAATTATCGCTCCGGTTCCTCATCCGTTGTGAGGTTCTCCATCCATTGGTTATTGACAACTTCGAGAAGCTGCTCGGACAAAACCCTCAATCTCGATTCATGAGTATTTTCCACTGGTATATGACGATGGAGGTAAGCCCATCTTCGATAGACACCAATCGTGCTAACTTCTTAGACTCTTACAGTTCCTTTGTTTCTTTTGATCTGTCCATGAAACAGGAGGGTCATGGAATACCAGACTTCCTTCATACCTCCATTATTTGCTAGCAAATACGGGCACGCCAGTGAGGAGAGAAGCTTTTTTTTTCAGACGGGTCACTGGTTTCGGTGTTTTCAACGTTTTTCATAGCGCCTATTTTAAGCTCAAAGAGCCTTGTTCCGTGTATACTGCTGAGCTAGCAGCTATACACTATTCACTCGAGCAAATCGCATCCCTGCCTCCTGACCACTTTTTCATCTTCACCGACAGTCTAAGTTCCTTGGAGGCTGTTCGGTCAATGAAACCGGTTAAGCACTCAGCGTATCTTCTGAATGGGATACGGAAAGCTTTGAGTGCCTTATCACAACGGTCTTACACAATCACCATGGCTTGGATCCCTTCTCATTGCTCGATCCCGGGAAATGAGAAAGCGGACTCTTTGGCTAAGGTGGGCGCTATGGAAGGTGATATTTACGATCGGAAAATCACCTTCGATGAATTTTTCACATTAGTTCGTCAGGAAACCTTGAACAGCTGGCAACAGAAATGGACAAATGGGGAGTTGGGTAGATGGCTGTATTCAATTCGCCCGCAGGTGTCGAAGCGTCCATGGTTCAAAAAATTGAATATGGGACGAGACTTCATTCGAACCATGTGTCGTCTAAATCACTACACTCTAAATGTACATCTTTTCAGAGTGGGGCTCTCGGAAGGAAATCTCTGTGTTTGCGGCGAGGATTATCAGGACATCGATCATGTCGTGTGGGCTTGCGAGGAGCATCGTGGCCCCAGATCTGCGCTAACTGAATATCTCCGGGTCCGAGGAAAACAACCAAAGCCTATTAGGGAAGTGTTGTCGGGCCTTGATCTCGAGTACATGTCCCTGGTCCACCAAGTTGCTGATGTAAAACTGTAATCATTGCCTGCCCATTCTCTTATCTGTCGTACCCCATATCCAATGTCTTCCTCTTGTTGTACATTTCCATGTCTTTCGTTAATCCCATCCGTATGTCTTCCTCTCGTCGTTGTCTCCCAAAAAAAGTTTGTTTGTCCCGTTACAGATGTAAAAATGCGAGGAATGTCAACTTTGTGAACATCAGCATCGTAATTACTTAAGCACCCTAAAATCCTTTCCTCTCCTACTGTATTATTATATTCCCTAACCTCGACTAAACCGCGAGTCTTTCGGTTCCCCAAAACTAACACTATGTATAAGAATCAAGAAATGTATTTTTAAACTTGATTTCGGCTCCGTAACGCTTCACGGCAAATGAGCCTTCCAAATAAACGAAAGATTAAAAAATATATATATATGTTTAAAAATGCAAATCTCGGGGGATATAACATAGACTCTTTCTTGATTTCGTTATCCTTTCTTCGGTCTAGGGGCTTAAAAGTAACATAGGACTGTTCGTTTTCTAAACTATATGCTTCTTGCAACATTCTCCAAGGGCCCTTCTACCTCCTCTAAAAAACATCTCTTTAAAATAGAGAATATTTTTTTATTCCTTTCTTCATTTGTTAGGCACTCTGTGTTACTTAACCGCTACTGTGCCGAGATCTACTGTGGTATTCTGCTGTACAGAATCCACACAGAATCTATTTTTAGATTTCCATTACCATTATTGTTGTCGGTGCCAGTTCATCTCGTCGTGAGTCTATTGTGTCCGTTTGTCCATGTCGTGTATCCATTGATCGTTGCATTGTTCGGTTGCCATTTATCCGGGTAACGTTGAAGGAATGCCTCCGAGAAGAACAAGTTGTCAGTCACCGCCACCGTATGGGCTGCGGATCCGGCGACTGACCAGGGTTTGGTGGAGGGGCTGGGAATCGAACCCACGACCATTCGCTTGTAAGGCGAACGTGTAGCCAACTACGCTACGGGACACCTCCCCCCCAAATAGAGAATATGTGTACCAAATTTGGTGGAAATTTACACAAAATTGTTCATTTTCTAAACAATACCCCTCTCACAAACTATCAGACACAAAACATGGTGCAGAATTAGATAGCGATAATACATACAAACATGCATACATAAATAGGGTTTTATACATATACATAGATTTTTATATAGGTATACAGATTATGATGAGTCTAACATATCCCCCCCGGTTGCAGCAACTCGATTGTGACTAAATCTGGTCACATATGAGTGGCGTCAACCTTTGTGGAATATGCGTGCTGCTAGGGCCGGTTTCTCAGTCACATGACACGATGATAACAGCCACTGGATACATATTCACACAATCCTACACAGCTACGGTTTAGACCCATTTGGACTAATGTCGTTTGATCGAACAGTAGGGTAAAGTGCCCAATAGTGGACCCTTCAGCCATTTTTGCATTATTACAGCACAATGTAAACACTTTGCTATGAAATTCCATAAGGAGAACCTACCTTACAGTCCTATGATTTGATTACATGCATTATAAAGTGGAAAGTAGAATTAGATGACTTTTTTTAAATTCTTTAAAAAATAAACACGAGAGTGTCCCTTATAGCAATATTTTGGGGGGTCCATAATAGGGAAGAATAACGTCCCGAAACGAAACATGAAAATCAAATGAAGTGTCGACTATAGGGAACCATTTTCCTATTATGGACCCCCAGGGAGTCTACTATAGGGCGAATTCAGTCAGACTTCAAAATGTTAATTTCAACGAATAACGTCGTGTATTTAAGTGTTTTATGTATGGATCGTGCAGAGGAGATGCAGAACTTGTTTCTTTATTTCTTTATTTCTTTATTTGGAGCAGGGAAAAGCCCGTTTGAGTAGAATTATTCATGAAATCTTTCTCAAACGGGCGCAAAACCTCCTCTTCTTTTATATCAACAGATAACAATATTTCCAAATGATACATAATTTTGCTTAAACTTAACTTCCTAATTACTTAATATTATACAAAAAAATACATCTATAAAGCTACCTGGCCTAATGTGTAATACTGTCGGATGTAGAGAGGAGTATAGTGAACTTTTTCCGAAGAATACACCGGGAAAGATGAAAATCAAACGCGGTAGAGCAACGATTGAAAGTGCGACACATGCTAGTGAAAGGCTCGTTTTGCGCATAATTTGTGCGAACTCTTCTCAAAAAAAATGAAAGGAGTTGATCGAAGTGGACGGTAGGGTATATTAAGGTTCAATTGAGAAAGCAGAGTGGGGCAATCAATTCTCGATTGTAGAAGATCTGAAACGAACAACGCCTTGGATACGTCTCGACGATCACTTAACAGATTCAAACCAATAAGTCGGCAGCGTGCCTCATTCATAGCTGGGTAAATTATGTGGGTCATTCCAAGGAAGACGACGTAGAGCGAAACGGACGAATTTACGCTGAATTGCTTCTATTCGCGTTATGCTATTTTGTTATTAGATATCAAGCAGAATTAATATGTTGAAAATTTCTACTATTTAAGACAGGAAGAGCACAATTCTGCTACTAGGGGGTCCACTTTTAGGCATTTTACCCTATAATATTTTTTCCTTATCAAGCATGTGAAATGGGAAATAAAAAGTGTGAGGTGAGGAGTGAGTGATTTGAAGTGAAAAGTTAAAAGTGGAAAGTGACAAGTGAGAAATGAGAAATTATTAGTAGCAAAATGTTCGAAGAAAGTACTGATCAATGAGAAGTGAGAAGTGAGTAATGAGAAATTGGAAGTGAATAGTGGGTTGCAAGAAGCGATCAGTGGAAAGCGAGAAGTAAGATGCGAGTGAGTGGTGAGAAATAAGAAATGAGAAGATCATGGTAGGAATACACAAGTGAGAAATGGGAAGTGAAGTGATATGTGAGAAGTGAAAAGTGCGAAATGATAGATGAGCATTAGTGAGATACAAGAAGTGAAATGTGAGAAGTGAGAGATAATAATTGGGAAGTGAAAAAAAAAGTTAAATAGTGAGTTTCAGAATTGAAGAAGGAAGAAAAAGACAGAAAATGAATGAATAGGGGAAAAATACGATTAAAAACAAATTCTGTCATTTTTTGCGAAAAATTCTTCCGTAATTCCACAGATTTTTACGAATAATCACGGCAAAATCTTTTGAATTTTCACAGGGGAAGTGTGGAATTTGCTTCGATGCTACCATATTCGTTTTTATTTGTACAGAATTTTGTTCCAAATTTTGTTCATCTGACTTTTTGTTCATCTTCACGGGAAATAAGGTTTTTACGCGGATTTTTTTTTCGAATTTCTACTAAACAGATCTTTGAATTTTCCCGGGAATTCCTTCTATCAAATATCGAAAAATTGGAGAAATGTTCCCATGCAGACTCGAATGAATTTCCATAGCAGCATTTTTCAATTTTTATGGGAAATTATTTCAAATTCCTTCAACTTATCTCTTCCAAACATCCTCGAGAATCATTTTGAACTTTTTACACAACAATTATTATGTATTTTCTATCAATTATTCTGAATCTTCGCAGAAAATTTCCTTAAATTTTCATGTGGAAATTAATTTAACTTTCATATGGATTTTTGGCTAGTTTTTCCTAATTTTGTTCCTGGAAACGATTTTGCTTTGTGTTCGTTCGCTTTGGAAGAGCTTGCTTTCTGACCCTTGGTGGTTTTTGAAGAAGTGCAATAAAGAACATTATCAAACCCTATCACATTCTAAGCTACACAATAAATCGCATTGGGTGGAGAAATGATGAAGGATTTAGGTATGGTCACTAACGCCCATGGAAAGATTAAAAAAAGTTTCAATACTTATGTCACATATTTTTTTGCTTCACTAATCGTCTGAATGTATCAAAAGAAGTCGGCAATGGATATATTGCAATTCTCGATTACATAAGGCAGCCCTTACTTTGCACCGTTCAATGTGGAAAACGATCCATAAAAAAATGAAAAACGATAACAGTAACATCTGAATGTTCCATAAAACGCTACCATAAATCCATAAAATAGTTCGAGAGATTCCATAAAGAATATTTTTATGATCCATTGAAAAATGATCCATAAAAACTATATATTGATCCATAAAATTTCAAATTTGCGCAATTTATATCCTGATAATGATCCATAATTTCAGCCATAATTTTGGTCATATGCTCCATAATTTTGATAATGTGATCCATAATGCTTGGAAAGAAGGCCAATGAAACTATATTGATTTATCCATACATTTTGTAAAATCTATGGATCATTTATCAAAATTTATGGATCATATCACCAAAACTATGGATCATTTGAACAAAGTTATGGATCAAAGGTCCAGAATTATGGATCAAATGACTAAAATTATGGATCATATTACTGAAATTATGGATCATCATCACGACAAAAAATGCGCAAATTTGAAGTTTTATGGATCGAAATATAATTTTTTATGGATCATTTTCCAAAGATTTATGGATCATTTGTCATATTATCATGGGAAAATAGCAAGAATTGTATTGTTTTTCTTGACCATGTTAATGGAACATATTTCCCAATTAATTGCTAAATTTTAGCTTAGTTATGGATCGAAAAATTATTCTTTATGGAATCTCATTAACTATTTTATGGATTTATGGTAGCATTTTAAGGAACATTCAGATGTTATTTATGGATCGTTTTTCAGTTTTTTATGGATCCGTCTTTATCGTTTATATGCAAAAGTATGTTTTGCCATTACATAATGGCGAAAGTCAAGATCTTTTGCGTACGTTGCCTGGATTACAACGCACAACTTACTAATCGCTTTTGAGTGCACGTTTTATGGAACAAACGACAACCAGCATAAGTGAATCTATGAAATATGCATCTAATATAAAGTTACCAGTGAACAGTTTATTCAAATCGTGAAAGTTGAAATAGATAAAATAAATTATATGATACGGTTTCGCTTTAGTGCACCCTGAATCCCAATCTTTATAGTTTTCGTAAGCTGATCGGTTGATTAGGCAACTCCCCAACCGACATTCATTTTAATTAACGAATTCGGATGATAACGAAGAAACAAAACTATGGTAGCCAGTAGAACGGCACCTAAGTGAGATCCTCCGTGAAGCGTACCAATAAGGTGCACCATTTTATTGTTTAATCGGTTTCTGTTTGGTGTTGACCAACGCCGCTATATTTCACACTCATTAGTCCGGTCCCGATACCATATCGAATGGCGGTAAACTTCAAGTGGTCGACCAGTTGTGGCACACAGAAGGAAAAAAAAAAACAGCGAAGAACAACAAACATGGGTTTCACGGATCTGCACTGCCCTCCCCCGGTGGAGGGAGGTTACGGTCGGTTTCTAGTAGTTCGCAAAAGCTGCCTCAGCCGGAACCCCCTCTTTGAAAGCTGCCGTTATTGTCATCGCATCTCGCCTGGTGCAGTCCGGTGGAGTGTGGTGGGATAAAATTCATCCGCTGGCTTCGGTACCGCCACACGTCACAATCATATCGACACGGGAACACGGTGGAGTGTCCTCAAATGGGGAGCAAAAACTTTTAAAAGTGTTTCTTATTAATTGGATGACTCTTACAAAGACAATTCAGTGCATCAGACCACAATATTTATAAATGAAATCCAAAATTGTTTTTTTTAATCTTTCCTTACCTATTATCTCTCCCATTACCGAATGTGTACTTTACAAAATGTTACTTAACCGCACTATTTAGCAAACTATTTATTTTTTTTCGATACTTCAATGTAATCATATGCGATCTGATCACCCAACCGATGATTGTTATAATTTCTAACAATTCTGTATAAGAACCTACCAAAACCTGTATAAGAACTGGGTGTATGCGAAAATGCTAGATTCTTATACAAATAATGTATGCGACCTTACAATTTTGCAAGCTTTTCTAAAAATATTTGTTTGTGAGCTTACATTTTTTGTACAAGAATCTAAAAATTTCGCATATGTCCTGTTCTTAAACAGGTTTTGGTAGGTTCTTATACATAATTGTTAAAAAATCTAACAGTCACTTGTTGGGTGATAGCATAAACTGTAAGCTAAACATCTAATCATTAGCAAAATATTAATTTGTATGCTTTTTCCAATAGACGGTAATTTCTTAGTGCTGTGGCTTCCAAAAATACTAATAGAATACTGAGTTGAAAAGCAGGCCTAGTTCCAGTTGGAATGTAGAGCCATTGCAGAAGAAGAAAATCGCGTACTTTCATTGGGGGTGACAATGGATCATTATTCTTACTGACAGTCTGGAGGTCGGGTAACAAATCGTTTTTCGGTCTCTTATTATTTAGTTTTCTTGCCATCAGATGCACTCAATCTGTTCTACAAGTATTCTGAATAATTGAAACAGTGATCTATCGTCACCCCCGACGACGGTACCTATTACTTCTCAATATTTTAAGCATATTAACTTTCGCCATTTGAACAGTTCAGGAAAATATGTAAAATTCGGGAAATCATTTGTCAAGCACACGGTCACTGTGTGGCATTTTCACGGTTCAAAGCAGCCGTGCCACCAGTAGCGTATGGCTTGCAACAACCCGGGCAAGAAAAAGCTCGAAAACACTAAAACAAAGATTAATCAATTTGTTCAGATGCAGCCTCAGTAAACATGGTCTGCCCATTGCAACTGGCCGGAAGAGGCTGTAAAGAAGAAAAACCGCTGCCCCAACAGAAGCGGTGGACCTGGGCAGCGTTCACAAGTTTCGCTACTTTTGCTCCGAGCGATGCCTGAAAGCCGGTAAACATCGCTGAAAATTCCACTTGAGCATGCAACGCCATCCGCCTCTCTATGGCCGCACGTCACCACCTCACGCGCAACGATTCTGATGATCGAAGCCAGAGGAGAAGGTTCTTGTGTCATGTTAGCGGGCGGCGCAAAGCTAAATAAAGTAATGTACACAAAACGCGAAATGCCAAACGCCTCACTTGCTTGCTTACCCATTTGCCGAAGAAAGTGACTGACCACCTCCTCCGTCACCGGCTTTTTGATCTGGGTCCAGTGCGCGAGCAGGGGTGTACTTAAAGAAGTAAGTAGTTGAGAAATCCTTTTGGAAAAAGTTTTATTTCTTTATACTAAAGTTATGCCAAGTTAAATAATGTCCCATATAAAATTGCATTCCGGAAGAAACGTTGTAGAAAATTGCCTAAATAATAAAATATAACCCATTAGTAAACTTTTGGCATATTTATTTAAGTTAACTTCAATACTATAACACTACCCTTGCACCTCACGCTTAACTCCACTCATTAGGCTATGTACAACATCTGGCTGCAGATTCTTCTTTACCACTCCAGGGCCACATTTGAATAGTGGCAAGAAGTTAGATTCGGCCAGATCCAGTGTTGCTTCAACAAAAGAAGTAGACGCTTCTACAGACACTCCTTGGGATAGATCTCCCCGTTTACAGTCGCGGTAGTCACGAGCGGTACAGTCCTCAGGGCCGATGTCCACGTAGCAATATATTCCCGACTGCGACATTGCCGCCTCGCCGCTTAGTGTTCATTCAGCACTTCCACAGTTATTACCTGCGAGGTTTTTAGGCCAAGGAACCATTTGTGCATTCGTATATCATGAGGCTGGGCTGCGAAATGGTGAGTTGACATCCGGGAAGGGGCGCCTAACATAGCTCTGGTCCTCACAAGTTCCAATACTCACGCTTCCACGGGTCTTCCGATGACAATTGACCGCCAGCTAAGGGTTGCGTACTTAGCTGGTAGTGCAGCCTGGGCACTGTTGTCCTTCTGACATCAGCTAGAGTGAGAGGGTGCGTACTGTGGGGTCTGCCTAGAATGTGGTGGGGTTCGACAGTGGGCTCTGTTGAACTTCTATAAAAAGCTGCATGTGTCCCCAAGCAGGCCCTATCAAAGCGACCGTGTGCCGCTCAAAGCGCACTAGCCTAGTCCTGGTGTTGGGTGGGACTTTAAACAAATTTGACCCGACTGATCGAGCGTCTGTCCACCAAGGAGGTGCGGCTCCAACAGCGTCTGTTCTGGCATCCAGCGGCTGAGTATGAAATGCTATTCCCGGAAGCTATACCTAAGATGGCAGCCCCATCCCGGTGGATAGGGAACCTTGGGCCAACAACCTACTGTTCCCGAAACATCAATTTGTTCGAGAATCCGATAATGAAAGAATACGGACTGATTTTACGGCGACGACTCTTAGCGCGAAACAACGGACACGAATAGGAACATGGAACGTTTTAACCCTAGCCCAGCAGGGTAAATTGGCACAACTTGCCAATGAGGCACGCCGCATGAAGCTTGAGATCCTGGGACTGAGTGAAGTCCGTTGGCCAAACTTTGGAGAACACAGAACGCCGTCAGGACAAGTTCTGCTAGTTGGAGTTGGCTTCCTACTAAGCGCTCAGGCACACTCTGCGCTTATGAAGTAGGAACCTATAAGTGAAAGGATAATCGTTGCCAGATTTAGAACACGGGTCCGAAACCTTACTATAATCCAATGTTATGCGCCAACCGATGCTGCCGATCTGCAAGACAAAGAGAACTTCTACAGTCAACTCAATGCCGTCGTAGATAGAATTCCGAAGGGTGATATCAAGATCTGTTTGGGCGACTTCAATGCGAAGATCGGATCCGACAACTCGAACCATGAGCGCATTATGGGACGCCATGGTCTCGGAGAAATGAGCGAAAACGGAGAGCTGTTCGCAGAATTTTGTGGTAATAACGACATGGTGATCGGGGATCGCTCTTCCCTCATCGACCGGTTCCACAAGGTCACGTGGGTCTCCGTGACGGCTTTACAGAAAATCAAATCGACCACATCTGCATCAGCCGAAAATGGAAACGGAGCCTTCTTGATGTACGGAATAAACGTAGTGCTGATATCGCGTCTGATCATCACCTCCTCATCGGCGAAATACGCCTGCGCATTGCGCGGATTCGTCGGCAGGAGGAAAGAGTTGGACGACGATTCAACACACGCCGACTGGAAGATGCCACGGTGAAACGGTCCTTCGTTGAAGAACTGGAGACGCGTGCTGCAAATATTCCGGAAGGTGGCAGCGTGGAAGACCAATGGACCGCCATCAAGAATGCCTTCATCGCCACCAGCGAGAACAATCTGGGCGAACTACGCACCCAGAGAAAACAATGGATCACCGATGAGACCTGGAGGAAGATAGAGGAGCGAAGAGAAGCCAAAGCCGCGATAGAGCGATCGAAAACCAGAGGAGCCAAAGTCTTAGCCCGTCAACGATACACGGCTCTTGAGAAGGAAGTAAAACGCTTATGTCGACGGGACAAGCGAGCGTGGGCAGACTCTCTGGCCGATGAATGAGAGAGCCGCCGCAACCGGGGACATTCGCCTCCTCTACGATATCTCACGACGCTTAAGCGGGGCGAAGATGAATGCAACGATGCCTGTGAAAGACGCGAATGATCAGTTGTTGACCAACCCAACTGACCAGCTGAAACGCTGGTTCGACCACTTCGAACAACTTTGCCAACCAGGCCATCACCACCTCGGCATGATCTGCCTAGGATCCGACGTATAACACGCGTCAATACCGAAGCTCCATCACTGCTAGAGATTCAAACAGCCATCCAAAGCATGAAATCGAATAAAGCCCCAGGGGTCGACCGCATATCAGCCGAGATGCTCAAAGCTGACCCCATGACATCCGCTCAACTACTGCATCGTTTATTTCGTAATATCTGGGACACCGCAACTTTCCCAGTCGACTGGATGCAAGGTATCTTAGTGAAGGTGCCCAAAAAGGGTGACCTGACTGTATGCGATAACTGGCGAGGCATTATGTTGCTGTGTACCGTTCTCAAAGTTCTGTGCAAAATTATCCTAGCCCGGATTCAGGAGAAGATCGATGCGACTCTCCGGCGGCAGCAAGCCGGATTCCGTGCCGGAAGATCCTGTGTGGACCATATTGTCACGCTCCGCATCATTTTGGAGCAGGTCAACGAATTCCAAGAGTCCCTTTACTTGGTATTCATTGACTACGAAAAACTTTCGACCGTCTCAATCACGAGAATATGTGGGGCGCCCTGAGACGCAAGGGGGTCCTGAGAAAATCATCGGCCTCATCGAAGCACAGTACGAGGCCTTTTCGTGTAGAGTGCTGCACAATGGGGTCCTGTCCGACCCTACCCGGGTCGTAGCTGGTGTGAGGCAAGGATGTATTCTATCACCGTTACTGTTCCTCATCGTAATCGATGAGATTCTGGTAGATGCGATTGACCGTGAACCAAACCGCGGGCTGTTATGGCAGCCTATAACCATGGAGCACCTAAACGACTTCGAATTGGCGGATGACGTTGCACTACTCGCGCAACGGCGCTCTGATATGCAGAGTAAGCTCAACGACCTTGCCGATCGCTCCTCCTCGGCAGGTTTAGTCATCAACGTCAACAAAACCAAATCGTTGGATGTAAACACTGTGACTCCTTCCAGTTTCACAGTAGCCGGGCAACCAGTGGAGAATGTTGAAAGCTTCCAATATCTTGGTAGCCAAATGGCGTCAGACGGCGGTACCAAGATCGACATAGGCGCACGGATCAAGAAAGCAAGGGCTGCCTTTGCGAGTTTAAGAAATATCTGGAAAAACAGGCAGATAAGTGAACGCACCAAAATACGAATTTTCAACTCTAACGTGAAATCTGTGCTGTTATACGCTAGCGAAACATGGTGTGTATCAGTGGAGAACACTCAACGGCTGCAGGTGTTCATTAACAGATGCCTGCGGTATATAATTCGGGCCTGGTGGCCTCACAACTGGATCTCAAACAACGAGCTCCATCGTCGTTGTCACCAGAGGCCGATAACAACAGAAATTCAGGATCGGAAGTGGGGCTGGGTCGGCCACACTCTACGTAGGGGCGGAAACGAAATCTGTAAGCAAGCATTAGACTGGAACCCAGCGGGACATCGCAGCAGAGGCAGACCCAGAGGCTCATGGCGGAGAAGCCTCAATAAAGAAATAAAAGAAGTCGACCGAAATCTAACCTGGCAACAGGTTAAAGCGATAGCCGGGCATCGCTCAGGATGGAGATCTTTCAAGTCGGCCCTTTGCACCACCGGAGGTGTACAGGATCCATAAGTAAGTAAGTAAATATCATGAGGCTAACACGATGATATTTTTATGCCCAGGAAAGTCGAGACAATTTCCAAACCGAAAATTGCATTGCATTGCAATTGCATTGCTCAGCATGGTCTTGCTCATAGCCCCGCATTTAACCGCTAGGCTAAAGAGGGTCCCAACTGCTTCCTTACTTCCTCCGGAAAATCAAATTTGTGCTGATCGGTGAACAACAGTAGCCACGGAAGCTGCTGGAATTGACGTAAGTTATCCATGATGAGACAATGAAGTTTCGCTCGCATCGGGGTACAGTTTCCGAGCCCGCGACTTTCCTACCATATTTTGCCGTTCATCACGGTTTGCAGCCTTCGGCGTTTGTACGCATACAGTCTCTCTAGGCTCTTGCCTCTTTGAACGAAAGACTTGGGCAGAATCAACTTTTTGGCCACATCCCTGGCCGTAGCATTGGAATTCCACTTAAACGTTTTCACGACATGCTCAGTAATCCTGATAACTAATAGAGCATCCATTCTAACCGCATTTTCCCATTCGTTTCGTAGTAGGGTAAAAGACCCAATAGTGGAGGAACTAAGCACGTTCTATCACTATTTGTTGGTTCACACCAAGTCCATACTTCATTCCACTTACCTCGAGTGTGCATATGAAAGGTTATTCATTATATTTCATCAAAAACTGAGCTAATTGCAGCAACACCCATCATTGTTTCCTAAAATGGTACCTCCAATTATTGGTGCAGTGTTCCAATAGTTGCGGTAATTTTTAATTCGGGTTCCTATAGTTGCGAATCTCATTGTTTTCATATGGGACTCGCAACTATGGGAACAGCTGAAAAAATAAGGTATTTAAATGATACTTTACCGATTTTACGGGAAATCCATAACTGTTTTATTCTATTTCGTCTAATGACATGTCAACAAATTGGTAAACTAGATAGGTTGCTGCGTTTGAGACGTACATTTCGTAAAAATAGCATTACCGCAACTATAGGAACACCCACGACTATTGGAACTTTGATCCTAATGCTTAATCACACGACTCGCCATTGACTACATGATTCCGAATGGTTTCCGATGTCCTGAAGGGAGAGATGAGGATTTTCCAGGTGTTTGGGTAAAATCAATTTGCTATCGGGTGAAGCCATTTGTTTTCCAATTTTCGAAAAACTGACAACGATAGAAATACAGTATGAACAATTTACACTACACTACTTCTTCTTAAATTTTTAAGAGAAAATACCCAATGGGTAATTTTCAATCTCATTAATTAAGGCAATTGTCCCGACTGTTCACCCCAGAACCACACATTATGCTCATAGGGAATCAGGAGGAGTAATCATAAGCATTCCTTTTTTGACTAATACTTGTCATGCGATAGTTCTTTATTCATGATTTCTCACGATCACACTTCTGTTAATATTTGGAAAGCGGACAACCTCTATTGTACCTAAAATTTCTCATGCAACAGCTTTTTTGTTCTGATAAATCACTAACAACGATGGACTGTTTTAATCCGAATTAAACACTCCGGCATGTTCTCCGCTCAAAACATTTTTCCTTAGAAACCATGAAGATGATTGTAAGACATTTGCCAGAAACCCATTTGCCAGTATGATTTTTGCCAGAAACCCATTTGCCAGAATGCAATTTGCCAGAATGTACCATTTCCCAGAAATAGTAAAACTAGAAATTACGAATATTCCACCAATAATAAAGAATAGTTGGGTTTTTTTTCTAGTTGGGGTGCTTTTTAGTTGGGGGTTCGCTAATTGGGGCGAACCCCAATTAAAAAGCAGCTAAACGTCAGAATGTGATGTCAAAAACGCGTTGACGTTTTGTTTCCGTGTTTGGCGGGATCAATATTTTCTGGCGCGTGAAATTTTCCTTTGTTCAAAGTAAAAAGTAAACAACATTGTCGCTTGTCAAAACGCCCCAATTAACGAACGGCATTCGCTAGTTGATCACTGTATAATCAATTTTCACAAAAGGGATTATTTAACATATTAGACAATTTTCAGAAATATGGATCATATTTTTCAAACAATATATGTGTTAGGAGTCAATTGTGACTGAGGTTATGTAGACAGTTCTTGGCTATCAGTTTTAATAGGATCATAAATGGATATCCGTTATAAACCTGACGTTTCGGTCACATTTATTGTGCCTATTCCAAGGGATAGAAAACACTCCGTTCACCCGTTTGGTCAATGCCCTCAGCATAATCGTATCAATATCACCGGTGTTGCCAATCCGTTTAGCGTTGGCGGTCTTTTGCGGTCACTTGCGCGCCAAATACTCCATAATCGAAAAATACATTCATATTTGCCTAATGCCAAACAAACTGTTTACGAATGAGTATCATATTTCTTCGCCTCATTCCAGACGTAGACTTTATTTTAAAAACTGAATCATATCTACGATTGGACAATATCACTTTAAGTCAAACTAGACAGCTATTTGCTTTCATTGAAGAAGTTATAGTCTAGGCAAAATGTCTACTTCTAAAGAAGGTATCATATCCACAATTGCCATATTCAAACACGGGGACGGGCAAACACCTAATTCTAGAGAAGAGACATCTACTCTCGCCTTAATTAGAGCAATCCCTTTCTTTTAATCTTGTCCACCATTGCTTCATTTCTGGCGAACGTCTATTTTTAAAGAAGGGATCATACCAACCATTGTTTTTTTTTTCATGGCGAACGTCTATTTGCAAAGAAAGGATAATATCTGTTGTATGACATTCGCCAGAAAGTCATTTGCCAGGAAGCTTTTTGCCAGAATCAATTTGCCAGAATGGCCCTTTCCTCAGAAAGCCATTCGCCAGAATGCACCATTCCCCAGAATTGGTCATCTCCTTTTTGCCATGCACGCGTTTGCCCAGTTTGCGCAATAATTCATAACGCCATGAACTTTTGGCATAACTGTGAATATCGTTTAAGACAAGGGGGGGAGTTTAGGGGGGGTTTGGGGTTCATTCAGCAAGGGACATTTTCCATAATTTGTTGTTGTTTTTAAGTCGTTTTCTAGTGGGTAATATAACAACCGGCAACCGGCGCGATAATAGAATTGAAAAGACGTAATTTCGAAAACAGCATACATAAGCCGGGTATAGCCGCTTGTCCGGATAAAGGCAATGGCGGATTTGACCTTTTCTTTTAAATAAGTGGTTGCTCGGATTAAGGCAATGGTAAATGTGATCCCTTTTTAAAAAATAGGCGCATGCCCGGATTACTGTAATGGTGGATGTGATCGCTTCTTTAAAAAGATGCGCTTGCCAGGAATAAAGCAATGGTGGATATGAACCCTTTTTCAAGATAAGTCGCTTGCCCGGATTAAGGCAATGGTGGATGTAATTCCATCTTTAAAAGCCGGCGCTTGCGCGGATTAAGGCAATAGTTGATATGATCTCTTCTTCAAAAGAAGCCATTTGCCCGGATTAACACTATGGCGCATGTAATTCATCCTTTAAAAGGAGGCGCTTGCCCGGATTAGAACGATGGCGGATATGATGATTGTATGAAATTTGCTAGAAAACCATTTGCCAGAATCAATTTGCCAGAATCATTTCTACCAGAAACCCATTGGCCAGGATAGACCATTTTCCAGAATGTAATTTGTCAGAAAATGCCGTTCTCCAGAAATAGTATACTGGAAATTCCGATTATTATTGACGGATAAAGAATAAATACCGAATTATATAAAGAACGTAATTTTGCATAACGGGGCAATTTAAATAAATAAAGAATTATATGAAGAAGTTAATTTGGCTTAACGGGGTAATTTTGCATAACGGGGCCTTGACATTATTCACTAATTTCTACTAAATCGGTAGAAATAATTTTTGTTAAAGGCATTATTGACCATATTAAACAATTTTTAGAAAGATGGATGCTATTTATCAAAAAAAAATACCTTCATATTGGTCAAGTACCTGATTTCAGACGCAGACTTCATTTTAACAATTTTATCATATGTATAATTGGATAATATCACTTTAATTCATACCAGACAGCTATTTGCTTTCATTGAAGAAGTTATATCAAGTCTAGGCAAAATGTCTACTTACTTCTAAAGAAGGTATTATATCCACAATTCCCTAGTAGCACAGCTTAGACGAGTTTGGTTGCAGCAACTCATATATGACTAGATTTAGTTCCATATGAATCACAGAAACCTATTTCTGACAAGTTGCCATATAACACGGGCAAGGGCTAACAACTGCGTTTAAAGAAAGGATAACATCTACCCTTTCCTTAATCGGAGGAAGCACTTTTCTTTTAAAAAAGAATATCATATCCACCATTGCTTAATATCTGGAAACACTTATTTTCACATCCTCCATTGCGTCATTTGTGGCAATCGCTTATTTTTAAAGGAGAGATTACATCCACAATTGCCCTAATTCGAAAAAGCGCCTACTTTTAATGAAGGATTCATATCTTTCATTATATTAATCCCGGCAAACGCCTACTTTCAAAGAAGAGATCACATCCACCATTCCTTCATTTGTGGCAAACGCTTATTTTTAAAGAAGGGATCACATCCACCATTGCCTTAATCCTGGCAAGCACCTACTTTTAAAGCAAGAATAACATCCACCATTGCCTTAATCCGGGCAAACGCCTACTTTTAAAGAAGAAATCTCATCCCCCACTGCCACAATCCGGGCAAGCACCTTCTTTTAAAGAATGGATCATACCCACCACAGTTTTAATCCTGGCAAACGTCTATTTTTTAAGGGTATGCGATAAAATACTTTTTCCTAACGAAACGAAACGAAACGAAATTCAAAATATCTATGTGGATTCGAAACGAAACGGAACGGAATATATATTACTTTCGAAAATTCGAAACGATACGAAATCATGGTCCATTTATGTTTTTTTTATGTTTTTTCCGCGGAATTTTTATTAAACTAATTTTACATTATGTACGCCATTCTGATTTAGTTTTTTTCAAAGTCAAATAACTGCGTTGAGACCAATAGAGTTATAGTAACAGAAGAAGCAGTATGGGATAAATCGCCGCGTTCCCGTTCGCCATTGGCGATAAGGCAATACCCCAGGATCTGTGCTGCTTTTAAAGGAATTCTTCGAGGGGTGTGTGCTCTAGAATCTGATAGATTTTATATCAGTTCAGCTTTATATCAGTTAGTATATTAAAATATAGAAATTGTGGGATTTTTTTGTATTCTGATTCAAATTATGTTCAAAACCTTATTTCATTTAAGAATTATGTGATTATGCTGAAGCATACTTCATATTGATTTATCAGCGTGGTTTATGATATTGAGCTAACTCAAAACCAGAAAATTAATGCATAGATTTTATTTTTTATCTTGTGGAATACTCATTTATATATGTGCCAGGCGTATACGCAGATAGAGAATTGTTAAAAGCATACATTTTCTCCCTAGACGAATCCTCTGCACCTTTCAGAAATGCACAAGATATGTATTTCAGTTCGTGTTTCAGAAATGTGATCGCAAAGTTTTTACGGTAGCAGTTTTCCATATATAAAGAAATATTTTTTCTTTTTTATTAAACAAATACAAAGGATACCATTTCCTTACAAATTCACTCTTTTTTAGGAAGCTCGGAGACCCATAGTCTTATATACAATCAACTCGACGAACCAAGCTATTGTTTGTTTGTCCTAGCATAATGGGTGGCCACTTAATAGCGAGAATGAAAAGAATTGCTCGGAAAGAAAACTACAAAGAAGTACAGTTCAATCTGATATACGTTATAGGGTAAAAAGCCCAATAGTGGACCCCCTAGTAGCGGAATTTTGCTCTTCCTATCATACGGCTTAGAAATGTTCAAAATATTAACTCTGCTTGATATCTAACAACAAGCTCTGCATCCCCTCTTCACTATACATACATAAAACACCCAACTATGCGACGTTATTCGTTGAAATTAACATTTTAAAGTCTAACTGAATTCGCCCTATAGTAGACCCCCTGGGGGTCCATAATAAGAAATTGCTTCCCTATAGTCGACACTTCATTTGATTTTCATGTCCCGTTTCGGGACGTTCTTCTTCCCTATTATGGACCCCCCAAAATATTCCTATAATGGACACTCTCGTGTTTATTTTTTATAAAATTGTAAAAAATCATCCATAGCATTTCCAACGCATGTAATCAAATCATAGGACTGTAAGGTAGGTTCTCCCGGTAGAATTTCATAGCAAAATGTTGACATTGTGCAGTAATAATGCAAAAATGGCTGGAGGGTCCACTATTGGTTGGGGGTCCACTATTGGTCACTTTACCCTATAAAGAGTTGGCCTTAGTCTTTAAACTTTAAACCGTTGGACGGCAGCCATTTCCGGATGATGCTTCTGATCCTATTGATGAGTTGCTTCGTGTCTTTGGACTTCCAATCACCTTTGGAATCAATTAAGCACGGTCTACTTAAAATCCTTTAACAGTTTTCGAGATATTTTCACGTTCAAAATTGGCCACGGTGTACTTTTTCCACGATCTTTCTTCGCTTGAAAAAAATGTAAAATAGGTGCGCACCCTATCTGTTTTGATGGCATGTTTGAAACTACTGAACATGTTGGATTAAAAGTGACAATTTTCAGAATATTCAAATATTCATTTAGATAAGGAAATATTTCTCTGAAAGCATTAATGTTCTCATATAAAAGCATTGAAGTATTGAAATTCCTCTCATTATATGTTTGTGCATATAAGACATGCAAAAAATGTTGTCAATTTTTCATTCCCAACCGACTTCAATTAAGTGCAGGAAACAGCTGCTATGGACAGTATGAGCCGGTCAATTTTGGATTAGGAGAGGAAAATAACTTCAACACTCATTATTATAAGAAACCGAGGAATGCTCTGCATCTCCGTGAGCACCACGGGAAAGGAATCATTGGTTTGTAGAAAAGGTAATTTATGTGAAGAATATTTATCGTAAAGGAAATTATTTTGAAAACTCGAAGATGAAAACCGTGTTTCAAATCAATCCAACGCAAAATGATGCTTCGTTTAATAACAATATTATAGCCTTTTTAACTCTTAAGCGATGCTTAGCCATCAGAAATTGACCTTTATTAAGAAAGGGGCGTTCTGAATATACTTCACAAAGGCCTCAGGAATCCATGCCACGACTTCGTCTCTGTGACAAAGTTGTACTGTTTCGATTCATATCTGATTATATTTACAATCTGAGCCTCACGTCTTAAATATTGAGTCGGATCTCTTGATGTTGTTTTTTGTTTTTTGTTGGACACTTCTAACAAAACACTGAAGATGTTTTGTAGAAGAAAACTAAGTACGTATTTGTCGACTCAGAATGTTGTAGTAAGCGTTAATAGAGAAATTTGTATTAAATTAAGTTTTAAGCTTTTAAGCGGCTTTAAGCTTTTGTTCAGCGGCGCAGCCAAAATTTTTGATAATACACGACCGTATGAGACAGTATGGTTTAAGTCTAAATTTGTTTCGAAATTCCGCGGAATTCCGTTAAATTTCGTTAAAAGCTAGTTTTTTCTAGCGAAATTTTTGAAATTTTACGAAACGAAACGAAATCAAGAAATCAGATTTCGCCATGCTCAAATTCCGCGAAATTCCGCGGAATTTCGTTTCGAGCCAGCTGAATCGAAATTTTTCGAAATACCGCACATGCTTACTATTTTTAAAGAAGGGATCACATCAACCATTGCCTTAATCCGGACAAGCGCCTACTTTTTAAGAAGAGTCACATCCACAATTGCTTCATTTGCGACAAACGCTTATTTTCAAAGAAGGGGTCACATACATCATTGTCTTAATCCAGACAAGCGCCTACTTTTAAAGCAAGAAAAACATTCATCATTGCCTTAATCCGGGTAAACGCCAACTTTTTTTTTATTAATTTATTTATTTGGTAGGCACTCTGTGTTCTTAACCGCTACAGTGCCGTGGTCTATTGTGGTATTCTGATGTACAGAATCCACACTGAATCTATTTTTAGATATCCATTATTCGTTATTGTTGCCAGTTCATCTTTGTCGTGAGTCCATTGTGTCCGTTTGTCCATGTCGTGTATCCATTGATCGTTGCTTTGTTCGGTTGCCATTTAATACGGGGAACGTTGGAGGAATGCCTCCGAGAAGAACAAGTTGTCAGTCGTCATCAGTTTACAGTTTACATCAGTTTACGCTACGGAACCCCCCGTAAGCGCCTACTTGTAAAGAAGGAATCACATTTTCCATTGCCTTAATCCGGGCAAGCGCCTTCTTTTAAAGAAAGGATCATACCCACCATTGTTTTAATAATGGCAAACGTCTAATTTTAAAGAAGGGATCATATCAACCATCTCCTTAACCCGGGCAAGCACCTATTTTTAAAAAGGTAGTTACATTCACCACTGCCTTAATCTGGGCAAACGCCTAGTTTTAAAGAAGGAACCACATTCACCACTGACTTAATCTGGGCAAGCATCTGTTTTTTAAGAAGGGATCGCATCTACAATTTCCTTAATCCGGGCAAACACCTATTTGAATGAAAGGATCACATCCGCCGTTGCCTCAGTACGGGCAAGCGGCTGTAGCCGGCTTATGTAAGCTTTCTACGATACAATTACGTCTTTTCAATTCTATTATTGACCGGTGCAGTGCTATATTCCTCACTAGAAAACAACTAAAAAACATCAACAAAGCAAAATTATATGAAATGTCTCCTATGCTAGATGGCCCTCCCTTTTGACGCTGTTCACAGTTATGTCAAAAGTTCATGGCGTTATGAATTATTGCGCATACTGGGCAAACCGTTTTAGGAGATGACCAATTCTGGGGAATGGTGCATTCTGGCGAATGGTGCATTCTGACAAACGGCTTTCTGGGGAATGTCATACAACCTATGGAAGAAATCAATGTTTCTGTTTGGCTGAGTAGATCATTAGGCCGGAAGTCATTTGGCTGAATAGGACATTTGGCCGAATATGTCATTTGGCCTGATAGGACATTTGACCTGAAAGGACATTTGACCAAATAAGACATTTGGCCGAATATGACATTTGGCCGAGTAGTAAGCATATTATTATTTCGAGATTTCGGTATTTCGAGTCGTGTCGCGGAATTTCAGCATGGTGAAATCTGATTTTTGATTTCGTTTAGTTTCGTAAAATTACAAATGGGGGAACTGTACCGGTTTTGGCCATGTTCCTAATTTGGCCAATTTTGCGAATAACTCCAAAAATAAAGCAATTCGGGATGGTTTTATTAGTTCCAACAAGAGGTATATCCCTCACAATGCAACGCTGCTTTCAACTGATCGATTATTTGGGAAAAATATGTATTTTTCAGGGTTGGCCAAAATAGGCACAAAGTTGGCCAAAACCGGTGCACTTCCCCTGTTTTTAGCTAAAAAAACTAGCTTTTAACAAAATTTAACGGAATTCTGCGGAATTTCGTAACAAATTGAGACTTAAACCATACTGTCTCGTACGGTCGTGTATTATCAAAAAAATTGGCTGCACCGCTGAACAAAATCATAAAGTTGTTTTCAAAACTTTATGTTATACAAATTTTTCTATGAACGCTTACTACATAATCTTATTATGAGTCGACAAATACGACAAATTCTCTTTCACATTTGGATTTGCGTTGGATTGATTTGAAACACGGTTTTCGTTTTAAAGTTTTCAAAATAACCTTGCTTACAATAAATATTTAGTCGTTTACCAGGAGGCTTCCCATCAATTACTTTCTCAACTAACCAACTATTCATTTCCCGTGGTTCTCACGGAGATGTAGAGCGTTTCTCGGTTTCTTATAACAATGAGTGTCAAACTAATTTTCCTCTCCTAATAGCAGTTCGTCGAGCTGATTGTATATAAGACTGTGGGTCTCCGAGCCTCATATAAAAAGGTCGAATTTGGAAGGAAATGATAGCCTTTTGGTGCAACTTTTTGTATGAGAAAGGAAAAATTTTTTCTTCATATCTGGCAAACTGCTACCGCAAAATGTTTCAATCACATTTCTGAAATACATATATTTGTGCATTTTAGAAAGAGGCAGAGGACTATACTAGTAAGCAAATATATGCTATTAACTTATATTTATTGAACGGTTACTCAGTCTTACAATTTCACAACGAGTTTATTATCTACCCGAATTCCCGTGTCGAAGCGTCGGGTAGATAATAAACTCGTTGTAAAATTGTAAGACTGAGTAGCCGTTCAATAAATATAACTCAATCGCACAGTCGATCCATAATCAGTAAATATGCTATTAACAACTCTTTATCTGCGTATACGCCTGGCAGATGTGGATATATAAATGAGTATCCCACTAGATAAAGAACAAAATCTATACATTCTTTTTCTGGTTTTGAGTAAGCTCAATTCCATAAAACTTCGCTGGTAAGACAATAATAAGTATGCTTTAGAATAATTACATAATTCTTAAGTAAAATAAGGTTTTTAACAGAATTCGAATCCAAACACACACAAAATTCCACAGTTTCTATATTTTTAAAATTTTATACTTACTGACATAAAACGGAACCGATATAAAATTGATCAAATTCGAGGGCACACACTTTGGTTAATGGGGTATTACCTTATCGCCAATTGTATAAACGGGAATGCGGCAATTTATCACAGACTGCTTTTTCTGTTACTATTACTCTATTGGTCGCAAAGAAGTTATTTGACTTCGAAAAAATGAAATCAGAATTGCGTACATAATGTAAAACCAATTCAATAACAATTCCGCAGAAAAAAAAAAATAAAATTTTCGTTTCGTTTTGTAAAATTTTGGATTAAATGGGCCTTGATTTCGTTTCGAAGTCTTGAAAGTAAATCTATATTTCGTTTCGTTTAGTTTCGAATCAACATTGACAATTTAAATTTCGTTTCGTTTCGTCAGAAAAAGTGTGTTATCGCATACCCTTACCGAATAGGGCATTTGACAGAATAGGCCATTTGGTCGAATAGGGCATTTGGCCGAAAAGAATATTTGACCGGATAGAACATTTGGCTGGATAGGACATTTGGCAGAATAGGACATGTTGCCGAATAGGATATTTGGCCAAATAGGTCATTTCTTCGAGAAGGACATTTGGCCTAATAGGACAATAGATTGGCCGAATAGGTAATTTTCAACAACGCTGCACAGTAGGCCTGGCCGCTTTTATGTTTTGTTATGGTGCTTTGAACATAAGTATTGAAAAGAAAAGTGATAGATAAAGTCGAATCTATTACTTTACAAGATTCTTTCACGAACTGGCTGTGTATGTCTACAATAGACTAGACTACTACAGGTGACCCGGGAAGTGACCAATAAGGTCTATCGCCGTGGGATACCAAAAGTTTATGTGTGAGAAATCATAGAAATGGAGCTGTTGCATGACACGTTTTGATCTACAAATAGAAATGTTCCTTCCTACAGGTTCTTTTAGGGAACTCCGTGAGATTCCAGAAGATGCCAATAAGGTCTTATGCACTTCACCAGAAATTTGTTTGTGGAAAATCATGAAGAAAGATGTCGCATAACATGCTTTAGTCTGAAAAACAAAATGTCCCCTTTCTCATCATCACTTTAGAAATTTTGAAAAATCACTAATACAAGCGTATTTAGTGAAGCTTTGATTTTTTGATATTGTTTGAGAAGAGTTCAAAATTGTATCATTATACCCTATTTGCCATTTCGGAGATACCCCAACAGAATCTAGAATAATTCCGGAACCATCAAGTTGTTGAAATTTACACGAAAGTGATGCACATAAAGGGAATGCCAAAAGGAGCGTAAACTTAAACGATTTAGGACGAACTTCTTGGAAAAGATCTTTGTACGCCCAGAAAACTGTAGTTTTCCACGTCTTCATTTTTTACGCGCTGATTAGTTATCATTATTTTTTACTGTGTAGAAAATCAGAATTCCATCGGGAATTCAGCCCTGAGCCACTAAAAACCAAAACGGAAGGTACGATACTGAATTCCGACCGAATGTCCTGCCAACCATTACCAAGCTAAAACCATCATCAGGTAAAGAAAGAACCAACGTGAAATCGACAGCAGCCATTGAGCGATAGTGAAGCCGTGACATGCGACCGAAGTAAAACTCACAAGGTGCAGCCACTGTGCATTTAAAAAAAGTAAACTGTTTCTGCTCATTCGTTATTTGTTTAAATTAATTATTTTACAAAGGCACTTGCGCCTGCATCAGTCAATTCATCGGTATAGAGACCGTAGTAATAGAATAGTAATTTGTTAATTCAGATGCATTATAAACAATCTCCATTGTAATGAATCGACTAATTCTGAACGACTTGAATTGGTCTAAATACGACAAAAAAATATATTTCCAGAAAACAGTAATACAATGCGGACGGAAAATTCCCCGAATTACATTAGGGATGAGTTATGCAAATTCAATAAGATATTGAAACAAAAATGAAACACAAACCAATCTGACAGGCGTCTGACCAGATGCATATTAGCTATGCGAGTAACAATTCTCCGAACAGAAAGCATTGCCTTTGATCTTGGACTGCTATATTCCACTCAACACGAACTCTATTTTCTGCCGTCCCTGCCTGGCCTGTTTCACATGTTTCTACATCTAATCCAATCTGCATATCAGACGCCGATTCCCAAGGACATCAAATGGAAAAGAAATCATCAACGATGGAAGGAGCAGATCATCATAAATCTGGTGAAAGTGGAAATTATTTACAGGTTCTCAAGTTTTTTTTTATCCGCACTTTGCCGACATCGAAAATCAGATCAGAAATGTTTTCATTCAAATGTGCTTCCCGGAAAGCGGAATCGAATTAGATTTTGGCATACATAATGCGTTAAGTTTCCTCCACGGGGCATGCTTTCCACTCACGACGATACAAAGGCGAAGCCACACGTCGCCCCGTTCCCGATGCGATGTTGTTAGATGGGAGCTACTTTTCATAAGCGCAGCGATTCTTCGGGAAAGAAACATCAGCCAAGTGGGACTGCATCTTGAACAAACTTTCCGCTGTTCGCCTCGTTACGTCAGTCGCCTTTATCCGAAAGCACTCGAAAAGTGCTTGAATAGCTTCTTCGGTTAGAACGAGCACAGCACCACCAGTCAGTAGTGCGGGATTCAATGGAAAACATGGCGATCCCTGACAGCCAGCTCCGGCGTTCGACGTTGTGGCTTTTGAACCGTCATCGCGCTGCTACTTCCCGCCATTGAAGAGAGTTTCGGTTCCTACATCTTGTCCAGCCGTGTTGTTGGGACTTTTCGCTGACTAATCGTGTAATAAATACTATCGTGTTGTTGAGTTTCACTGAGCTATTTATTTATCTTACCCTCTAGACAGGTCCAGGAGCTACTGATTTTCGAGTGCAGGTATTTCATCAGCAGATTTGATCACTTTTCGGACCTCCAAGTGGCTGGGAGATGACTGTGCTGAAAGGAAAAAAGACTTGTAAGACCGTGAAATACAGTCAATTAGGGTGAAACGACAATTGTAATATTCGGCGAATGTATTATTATTATTATTTATTACTATTATTATTATATTTATTCCATTAGACAAATTTGCCTTTAAAAATAATAATGTGGTCTGTTTGCTTCAGAATAAAATGGCTTAATAACTAATGTCTAACAAGCTCAGCTTCAAAGATAAAAATTGATCTTTCTTGGCGAATAATGTGTGTATTTTTTGTTGCGAGTAGAATAGTGCCGTGAATCGCATATTAGTCCCATTCGCATTTTTGCCTATTTTGAGTGAAGTACACGAAGCGTTTTAGACTCAATTTATTTTCATTAAAGAATCAAAAAATCACAAACTTTGTTCCAAAATTATATGAAAAAATAGAAAGTCAGTTCAAGTCAAGCCATTGTAAAAGTAACCCCATATTAGCCCCATAATGATTATGATTAGAAAAAAGCAGAGTTAAGTTAAGAAAAATATTTAGGTTAGTTTTAGTGGAATGTTTTCACTGTCATAAGACGAGTTTAGTACAATTCCATTTAATTTCACCACCTCGTATTATTGTTACATATACGTGGGGGCCCCAAAATGTACAAAAAAGGTTGGTTTTGGTACATAAGATTTGTGGGGGCCCGGGGCCCGTGGCCTGTGATGATATTGTTGGTAGGGATGGTTTCGGTAATTTAGCCAGAGTTTGACTCATTCCCGAAGCTGATCTTCGAAATGTGCTGTATGGTATAAAAGACCACCAAAAAATAAACGCATAATGTTTCCTACAACTTCATTTATCAGTAGTACTGATTTAGCACATTGTCTAATGTATACATAGCTTAAGATCGCTAAATTGTTAAACATTAATATGGGACCGTTATAATAGTACCGGCAGTTAAATTTCATACCAAATGTAATTTTAAAACGAACCGTTCAAATAAGTTGAAGCAAAAACACAGTGCTTCAATTCTTACAACTTATTTCAAAATTCGGCTTTTGTAATGAGATTCATGTATTCATGAGATTCAATACCAGGAATTTGTCATCTGATAATTTTTTGGCATGTGCCGTTTTCAGCATTTTTAAGCCGGTCATTATATAGGACACTGATAGATAATTTTCCCTTTAGTAGCTATACTATACTGCCGCTAACCGCAAGTCAGACTTATCTAGCTATGGCGTCCATATACAGATAAGTCTGACTTGCGGTTAGCGGCAGTATAGTGCCAAACTATAGTAAAGTGACTATAGTTTTCACTACACTCATGGGAATGATAAAGTACGTCATGCGATAAATCGCGATTATCGACCACTTTTCGTCACTTTTTTAGTATTGAACACTACCAGACCCGACAAACTTGGTTTCGACTAAAATTGATTTAATCTTTGATTAGT
>NW_026941834.1:616478-696012 GCF_024139115.2 Armigeres subalbatus
TCTCCAATAGCATCCACAAGGACCTTTGCCATGTGATGTAGCAAAAAATGCCATTCTGCATCAATTCCGTACATTGATTTAAATTGACATAGGCTCGAAAAATTCTTACGATTTTTTGTACTGCGACGCTGCTCCATCAGACATGAAATATATCTTTTGACTTCTTTATGCTTATCAACGCGTAAAAGTTAATCATTTTTTCAATGAACAAGTTTACGGATACTGAATCGTGTCTTAAATCTTCGGAAATTATAATAAAACTTAAGTGTTCAATTTGCGTACTTCCATTAAAATAAATAACGAATGGATGAATTGTAGCTTGTTGTACGTTCCAGTGATGGGACTGCACTTCATCTTGCAATACAAAGCTGTAATTTTCAGAAAATCACAAATGACTAAAAATTCACCATTTTGTAATGTATTTTTCGTATTTTTAAAAAGCTGGATTGTTCTGTTTTAATGAAATCGTGAGGATTAAACTTTCTAATTTCAAGCAAAATATGACACAAACTCATCTACAGGTTTTACAATAGTTTCTATGTCACACCTATCCGTGGTCACCCATTGATCAAATGATAACTGATCAATATATTTTTCTTCAAACTCAGCGAATAAAGTATTTTCCAATGATGAAGAATCTGGACAATCCGAACAAGATCGTAGATAGCAATTTGATGTTGTATTTTCACACAAAATTGATATTTTCAAACTATGTAAAATAAGATTAATATTCTCATGGGTTGTGCACACACACACATTATGTGTTCCTGAATTGGAAAGAAGCTTACATTGCCTTGGCCGAAGGCTTGCAAATGAGGAAAAACCTATTTTAATATTATCGTGAATTTCCTTGAAGCGTGTGTACGCTTCTTTCAAAGTCGTCATCATTAATCGTTTTTGGATTGCTTGACGCTTTCCATCTTTTTTTACTGATACATAATCTTTTTGACCAGGCATAGCTCGACTTACTTCATCATCTTCAAAATATTGAACTACTATTTCTTTTGTCTCATCTGTTAATGCAGTACTAGACCTAGTATTTTGGTTGAAAGGCAGTTATTCTTCAATTGTTTTGCCTCTTTTACTGTATTTCTATTGGTTTTGAACTCATCAATGGCATCCTGAATAGACCACGAACTTGGCAGCATCGACAAAATCAATAATTTTTCTTTCCTTGTCGTGGCTGCATTCGAGAACCTTTCCTTCATATTTATAATTACCTCATCGTAGTCTGTATTTTCCACATCATCAGGTCCCTAATTTGAAGAGGTTTCTTCGTACAGCTTCGTTTATTTCACGGTATTTTTCTCCGGGTAATAAACGTAGTCCATCTTACTCCATTTAATCAGGTCACTTTTATCCCAGCGCCTCGTTAAAGCGTTCGATGTTGACCTTTTGGATACACTCATCTTCCGATTGATTTGTTGAAACAGATTTCGCTGATGGTACGGTGGCAAGGCTCTCAGCACTTAATACTTCTGGTAATTCCTCAGTTGTTGTCGATACATCTGGCAATTCCTCAGTTGCTGTCGTTTTCGAACTTCCTGCGCTCTGCTCAACCGATGATATACAGATTGCTCTTTTGTCAACGTAAATTTGTATTCAATGTGGACATTGGAGCATAACCAGTCGCTTTCAGTTTATCTATGGTGCTTTCGGTGAGATTTCGTAACTCTTTTGAACACTTTTTTCCATCAAACGGCCTACAACAGTTGAGAAAGCGGCTACTCATGTTGTTCGTAATATTTCAATAAACAAAATCACTTTTAAGTTTTTACTGACTAGTTTGGTGTCATTTGCTTGACTGAAGAAAAAAATTACTATAAGATCTTTAACAACCTTAGTAGTAGTAATTTTTTGCTTTTTCGTAAGCATTGTCATGGTATGTACATATCATGCATTTGTTGTTGTTGAAGATACCCGTTTCCTCCCGCTCATAAAGTCTATTCTCTAAGAGGTATATTTTTTGCAGGTAAACTATAGACATACACGTGTATATAAGTCTTTGATTTTGCAGCTTTTGTCTTAAAAATAACATTTCTGATATGTTTCTATCAACGTTATTATCAACAGGTTTCAACACTATTAAAAGAATTTTCGCCAGTCACGTGCAATGAAAATTATGACACTATCAATACTTTTGATCACAACACTGGATCGTGTCTAAGTTTCTTATAGATGCTATGAATAATTAAATCAAAATATCATGAAAACAACTTGTTTAAATCACGTCCCTTAACAATAAAATCTGCATCAAACTGCAATTCTCGAAATAACTTCCACAGAAAAAATTTTTTTACTAAATGTGAAAATTGTGAAATGTTTGAAATGTCATAACTTTTTGTTTATTAGTTTACCATCACCAAATTTTTATGGTAGATAGCTAATATAATGGACCGTTTTCCCTAAAAAATTACGTTCGAAAAAAGATAGGGTTTTGAGATATTTGAGTTTTGTGACAAAAATGATATTTTTAAAGGCAAAAAAAATTTTTTTTACTGTGCACATTTTCTTAAGAATCACCATTTAGTTGTCTAACTTTGCTGAAAAAATCATAACAATCGAACATTCTGTTTTTGCTGTGCAGCTTTTAAATATTTTGAACCATTTTTCACATACACCCTTTTGAAAAAGTTAGTCGTGACTCAATATGAAGATTTGATATCGAAAAATGACGATTTAGATGAAATTGAAAACTGTGCAGAGTTTCAAATATTTTCGAAATGGTCGCTCAGGATCGACTGACATGCCCCCGTGGAATGCCTGCATTGCGTTTAAAAGTTATGAAGAAAATGGTACATCGGACCATATAAACCCCATATAAGGTTGGTGTCTTAACTAAACGCGAGAAAGGCACCACCAACGCTAGGTGGATTTGTGAGGGTGAGATATATTAGGAATTGGGTAATCGACTTTCAGAGTGCATTGATGACAGATATCGTATATATCGTATAACGGTTTGGTTGCCAACACCAACTAGTAAATAGCAGGCCATGACTTTGTCTCTTCCCTCGCGGGACAACGAATGGAGTAGCACGCGCGATAAGACAGCACAACCCGTGACGGATAGCTCGTTTCGGCAGAACTGGGCCGCACATTTGGCGATCCTGCCAGGTTGTTCCTGGTTGGAAATAATTGTTTTGTAAGTATCCTGTGGGCGTGATTGGGACATTTTTTCATCGGTTTTGACTTGTAATGTCGAAGACGCTCTGGAAGAGCGTCGGATTGAATGATTTGCACATCGGTTTCGACTTGTGATGTCGAAAACGCTCTGGAAGAGCGTCGGATTGAATAATTTGCACATCGGTTTCGACTTGTGATGTCGAAGACGCTCTGGAAGAGCGTCGGATTAAATGATTTGCACATCGGTTTCGACTTGTGATGTCGAAGAAAAGATATTTTAGTTACTAGATAAAGATTGTCGCTGTCGTAGCTGTCCGGAACATCTTTTGCTGGCGAGGATAGGGGAGCTAAATGTCAAAGAAGGAAAATCCATACGATTTGACGGCTTGGTACCCAACATGTTCCGGACAGCAGAACAAAGGGAACCGAAGCGACAATCTTTATCTAGTAACTAAAATATCTTTTTCGAAGACGCTCTGGAAGAGCGTCGGATTGATAAATTTGCTCATCGGTTTCGACTTGTAGTGTCGAAGACGCTCTGGAAGAGCGTCGGATTAAATGATTTGCACATCGGTTTCGACTTGTGACGTCGAAGACGCTCTGGAAGTCGTCGGATTGAATGATTTGTATATCGGATTCGACTTGTGATGTCGAAGACGCTGTGGGAAGCGTCGGAATGAATGATTTGCTCATCGGTTTGTACTTTTAGTGTCGAAGACGCTCTGGAAGACCTTTGACCTGCTAGTTAAAATGTCGAAAGAATTCAGGAGTAGCGCCGAAACAAATGATTCGTTTTCTCATCGGTTTACACTTGTTATATCGAAGGTGCCAGATTGAATGATTTGTTTTTTTTTTTTGACGGTTTCGATTAAACATGATTTGTTTTCGGAATAAATGATTTGTTTTCCCATTGGTTTTCTGCTTGGGTTGTCGAAGGTGCTCTGGAAGAGTATCGGATTGTTGCAGCTTTTGATGGTGAAGGTTGGGTAGATCAGCAGAACACAACTATTCAAAATCGAATTTTGAAGGTGTTGTGTGAGAGTACCGTACTAATGTATTGGCTTGAGCCTGAAGGGCCAATACATAGTATATTTGAAGAGCTACCGATATTGTTTTGATTTTCCCATTGGAAAGCCATCAAATTGTATTGGATATGGTCTACCGAATCGAGTTCTATTGGTTTTGGATTGCAATGCTGGAAATATTTGCAAAAAAAATAAAAATAAAAGGAATACAGCTGGAGGACCATAAACCTGAAATAGTTGACATTTTCAAAATGTTAAAAAGGCTGGATTAATTTGCTTAGTAAATATGCATTTACGTATTTGTATGTGGACTTGGAATTGAAATATTGAATTTGGATTGTTTTTGGTATTGGTTTTTAATGAAATATTTGATTTTTGATAATGAGTGAGGTAACATGATTATTATATTTGAAAATTGGAATTGGCTTGGTTCCAAATATTTAATATTATTTTAGAATCAACTTTTGGTTATAAGCTAGAGATTGTATTTGAAAGATGGAGTTGGATTAGAATATTAGTTGTGAAAATTGGATATGAATATGAAATAAAATAAATATTCATAAGAGTTATTTATAACCATACTATGGCAGGCATAAATAAAACTTTAAATTAATTACTGTGGAAATGCTAAAAAAACAGGTAAATAGTAAACCAAGAACTAGTTGCAATACAGAGCCATGGAAGATGAAGAGAATTTAAAAAAAAACTTGATTATTTTATATGAATGTTTGATTTTGGTATTCGTTCGGTCTTTGATTAAAATTTTGTTCATGTAATGGGAATATTGGATTTGCTTTTCGGGTTCATGCATTGGGTTTGAGTATCAGATTAGAAAATCCTATTAAAATATTTGAATTCCAATTTGAATTAGGATGTTTTTAAATATAGGAATTGAGTACGGATATCGGATACTGGATTGTAAAATATTTACTTGTTTATGAAAATCCTAAGTCAATGGTTTTTTTTTTCTCTTTTTTTAGTGAGAGAAGAAGGGGAATGTGAGGGTGAGATATATTAGGAATTAGGTAATCGACTTTCAGAGTGCATTGATGACAGATATCGTATATATCGTACTTGGTTTGCAGCTCGATGTAGTGGAGGGTTCGGAAGCGTTGCGTGATTGTTTTCTTCGAAGCTTGTCACCTGGCATGATTAAACGGCATATCCGGATGCCCTGTCTTTGGACGAGCACTGAGCCTTCCATTAGCCGGCTGCTGGGCTGGTAACGCTACTTGAGAAGCGAAGGAAGTTCCACAGCCGAGTCGAGCCATTTTGCTACCTTTTCCTTCTTATCGGAGACGGAACCACTCCTACTACCCGCTTCAGCTATTTGTCGAATAAGCGCCCTTTTTTCTCGAGGGATTGCTTCCGAATTTGTTGCTGGCGCTCCTGCACTTCCTTATCTTTGTACAGCTGCAGTTCTTGTAGCTTTCGTTCCGCGTCCAGCAAGCTTCTGCGTTCTTCGATCTTTCGCTGCATCCCTAGCAGCACAATTCACGTTAGTTTGGTTGCTATAGCATATATATATGACCAAATTTAGTCGTATATGAGTATAATAGACTGATTTACAACATGTGTGTTGCTCGGGATCTAGTCGATTTCTCGTTGCTAGATCTCCGCTTGTTTATTTAGCTCTCGCTCTTCCAGCTGTTCTTGTGCCTCTACGCCCTTGAGTTGAGCCTCAAGGCTCAAGCATGGATCGTTCACTTGAAGCAAGGCTTGGTACTTTCGATGAACCATATCTTTTCTCCGATGATTGTGTAGACCTGTCACTTTTCGCCACTTTGCGTTGTTTGTAGCTAAGATGCTGCCATTTGCAGAAATTGTCGCAGGCTATCATGGGTATTTATGCCTAATCTGGGAGATCGCATGACTGACAAGTGTAAGTAAGCTCACCTTTCTCGCGAGATCGCTCCATTTGACTACCCAGCAAAAAAAAATCTTAAAGAAATTGTAGGGATTATTCATCCAAAGTATCAATAGCAAACTCCGTATTGGGATGATAGTAAGCTTTAGGCTGCAATTTTAATCAGTTTCTGTTAGGTACATATAGTTCAATAGTTATATAATAAGCACTCACAATTTTTGGTGAACCAATTTGCCGTTAAAGAGCGATTCTTCCGTGATAGAGCTACGTACTTATAGATCTATAATTCAGAGTGAATATTACTCCTGAATATAATAGCTGTGCAAAAAAAAACCTACTTCACTATTAACAAAAAGTTATACAATGTGGGTTTCTTATAAGTGCTGTATACGTAGGTTATATCGAATAATGCTAGTATAGACTTTAAAATTATTCAATTATTGTTTCACGCATATGATTCCAGTTCACCTACAAGATTTCAAGTTATGCTACTAGTTCCAATTATAGCATTAGCATTAGCAATGAGCAATTCGCACAAATTCGTAGGTGGTACAAGCCAAGGCTATTGTACGAGAGTAGCATCACTTTCATCCGTTACACCACCTTCCTTGCGAATGCTGAGGAAGAGGAAGGATGGCTAGTGGACACCTACTTAAGAAAGATGCAGAGAACTCTACGACCTCTCATAGGTGCCACGGGAGGTTTTGGGATTGTGTGGAAGGTTATAACAGTAGGAATCGTTTTGGTAGAACGTGAAACACAGAAAGAACTAAGAAAGAAATACAAAGTAGGAAATGGACAAGCCTGGAATTGAACACACGACCTCCTGCTTATAAGGCAGAAGCGGTAGCCACCAGACCACCGAGCTCGTCGATGCTACTAGTTCCAATTATAGGTCCAAAAATCAACTATTCAACTTTTAACAATAACTTCCCTTTCGACTTCAACATGCGGGTCTAGGATGATAACAATTATTCCTCATGTTGTTTATTTTATTATCGCCTTTTACATATCATTCGCTGTGACTATCAGAATTGCGTTGACGTTTCTGCTATTGACAGTCTTTCGTCGTCACCAATGGGCAAGCGCCGCTGCTACGAGGGGACTCATCGCTACATCGGCAAAATGGCCCTTTCTGACAAACGACCATTTCGGCCAAACGGCATTTTTGACTAAATGACCTATTCGACCTGACGACTGTCTCGGTCGAACGACATTATCCGCCATATGTTTATTTTAGAGTAATTCTCGCTGAAACCGGGCCACTATTTGCACGAGGTTCTTAAAAATGCCTTAATTTATATTCTTTCGAAAGCTTTCGGCGAGTATATTAAGGATCCGAGTTAAATTCATCAGAAATATGAACCCCTTTTTAGTTATTCACGAAACCATTTTAATGGACCCCTCGATTTTTGTCAATTCTTGACTCACCAAAACTGTCATACCTAACTCCAACATTTCTCAACCGATCATAGAGATCAGCATATCGTTGGAAAGAGGAAGAGTGTATCCTCAATTTGCAATAATAAAAATACAAGCAGCCATATTGAATTTGGCCGCCATCTTGGATTTCTTTTTAAAAACCATTTTTCCGCCATGTTTGCAACCACCGATTTTGTATATTGTGCATTGTGTCCGAAAATCTCAGGTGTATGTTTTTTCTATCAAAAGTTATGTACGATTTACCAATACAAAAACTCTTGAATTATTTAATCCAATAACTTGAATACGGCTCCGTTATGCTCAAAACTTTTGAGCCCTTCAAATAAAATACTGTTGTAGATATACTTTTGATTTTTGAAACATATTTGGCCTAGAATAGTGTATGAAATCAAGGAACTGACGTCGTATTACCATATTAACCATAAAAATAATGTTCGTTGGTCAGATGGCCCTTCAAAATATAATTTGGTAAATCGTACATAACTTTTGATAGAAAAAACATACACCTGAGATTTTCGGACACAATGCACAATATAAGCTAAGCTTTTCATCGATGTATTAATATACAAAATCGGTGGTTGCAAACTTGGCGTAAGAATGGTTTTTAAAAAGAAATTTAAGTTGGCGGCCACATTCAATATGGCTGCTTGAATTTTTATTATTGCAAATTGAGGATACACTCTTTCTCTTTCCAACGATATGCTGATCTCTATGATCGGTTGAGAAATGTTGGAGTTATGACAGTTTTGGTGAGTCAAGAATTGACAAAAATCGAGGGGTCCATTAAAATGATTTCGTGTATAACTAAAGAGGGGCTCATATTTCTGATGAATTTAACTCGGATCCTTAATATACTCGCCGAAAGCTTCCAAAAGAATATAAATTTAGGCATTTTTAAGAACCTCGTGCAAATAGTTTCCCGGTTTCAGCGAGAATTGCTCTTACCCAGATGATTTTCGGCCAGACGGGTTTCGGTCTAACGATGTATTCGACCAAATTCGGCCGAACAACCTTCGGGCAAACAGCCCTTGCCCGTCAAAAAAATTGATTTCAACGTGAAATTCTTTGGATTTCAATGGGAGCACCTTGGGAATTTCAACGGGAAATTCATTGAAATTTCTAAAGGCAATTCTTTAGAGTTTTCACAAAAAGTTGTTCAAAATTACCACGTACGTTTTGTTTTTAATTTTCATGGGTAATTGTACTGGGCCCTCCTTAGCCGTGCGGTAAGACGCGCGGCTACAAAGCAAGACCATGCTGAGGGTGGCTGGGTTCGATTCCCGATGCCGGTATAGGCAATTTTCGGATTGGAAATTGTCTCGACTTCCCTGTGCATAAAAGTATCATCGTGTTAGCCTCATGATATACGAGTGCAAAAATGGTAAACTTGGCTTAGAAACCTCGCAGTTAATAACTGTGGAACACACTTAGTTCAGCTCGGCATTTTTTGATTCTTTTGCCGAGATCCGCACAGCCGAGCGCTCGGCTCGTGACTTTCTGCTGATATCTCAGCTGAAAAAGCAATTTGTTTACTGCGGCACTCAAAGGAGCCACCGTAATCATACGTTCATTCAGCCGTTATTTCAGCTAACGAACTTTAACCGAGGTTTGCACAGCCGAGATCGGTGGAAAATTTTAAGTGTGGAAGTGCTTAATGAACTCTAAGCTGCGAGGCGGCTCTGTTCCAGTGTGGGGATGTAATGCCAATAAGAAGAAGAAGAAGGGTAATTGTACTGAATTTCCTCGGGAAATTTCCTGCAATGTGAATCTAAGTTCTCCAGAAGTTTCACAGAAGTTCTTTATTTTTTTGTAAATTTACTCATAATTTGAACTAGAGAGGTTTTGGGATTTCGAAGGATATTCTTTAGATTTCAACTAGAAATTCTTCAGAATTCCCACCGAAAGATCATCCTAGTTTTTAAGGAAAGCTTTTTCGAAATTTGAATGCAATTCTCACGAGAAATCCTCTTGATTATGCAAATTGCAAATTTTTATAGGCGTGGAAAATTGTTGATCAGGATTTCAAACGATGCGTGGCGCATCGATGCATAAATGTAGGCGGCGGCGAACACCTCTAATCTATGTATGGTCCTCCTGAAGATTTGGAGGATCCCATAAAAGGCAAATTTGTAAATTTCATCGTAAAGCACTAGGATTTTTTAGATGCATTTACGTTTATATTCTGAGTATGGATATTATGTTGTGGCTTATACATGTTTACCGTGGCCCTCAGAATCAAATGAATCAACCAAGGCTTCCATGATGTCTTCAGTAGCGGTATCAACTCAATGATGTTCTTCCAAGTATTTGTCTCTCACTTGCGTCTTAAAACATATGTGGTGTTGTAAGATCAACAAATTGTCCTGGAGTTTGAATCAAATGGTCTAATGAATCAAGCAAGGCTTCCACAATGTCCTCAGCCGCGGTATCATCAAAATCATATTTACAATTTGGTTCTATGGATCAAAAAGATCATGGACAGTTTTTGAAAAAAGATAACAACCATTTGGTTAGGCGTGTAGATATTGAAGCCTATGCTCCAGAGAATTTTTCGATGACCTGGAATGGAATAATTGTTGAATGCGTATCTATTATGGATCTGTGGATCAAAAGAGGATGAACCATTTGAAAATAATATTCCTGTAGACCTTAAGACCTGTACTCCAAGACTTTCTTAAATTACCTGGAATGGAGCAATAGTTAAAGAGGTATCCAATTTAGTCCTATGGATCAAAATGGGTGTGAGCAGGTATGTTTTAAAGAGATAACAGCCTTTTGGTTACGCGTGTTGACCGTAAGGCTTATAGTTCAGGGATGGATGATATTCATGGATGATCTGCAATGGAACAATAGTTGAAGCCGTATTCACTTTGGTTCTTTAGATCAAAAAGGGCATGGCCCAATTCATATGGGACCGGATTTTGTCACAATATAATTGCTACAATCATTTTTGTCTGACTTGTGCTGCTCGGGTTGTTACCGCGGCTGGGGACATCATGAAGGCCTTGGTTGATTCGGCAGACCATTTGATTCAAACTCCAGGACAATTTGGAGATCTTACAACATCTCATATGCCTGGATTTGAGACGCAAGTGAAAGAAAAATACTCGAAGGACATAATTGGGTTGATACCGCAGCTGAGGAGTCTATGGAATTCTTGGATGACTTGGAAAGGAACGGCTTCTTAAGGCATATTGAGTTTGGTTTAACAAATCATATATGGCATTAACCAATAATAAAAAGAGATAACAGTCCTCTAGTTACGCGGGTAGACCTCAAGACCTATACTTCAGGAAATTCTTGGATGACCAGGAACGGAATTTTGTTTAATATATCATACAGGGCATGAACCATTTTTAAAAAGAGATAACAGCTTGGACCTTAGGTCCTTGGTTACGCGTGTAGACTCCAGGAAATTCTTGGATGACCTGGAATGGAACAATTGTTGAAGGCAAATAATGAATATACAAAGCATCTACTTTGTTCTTTGGGTTTCTAAGAGGCTTACTTTTGGATCTCAATAACGTTTTAAATTCTTTTTACGTCACGTGCCGTAAAAAGGAGGCCGCAAAACGAAGTGACGTATGAAAAACTGCCGTAAAAAGAGGGTAGAATGTGCATAAAATCAGTGTACGTAGAATCCGTCTTTATTCATCCCACCACTATTGCTAAAGTTGCACCACTATAGGTGCATGGGAGTCAATTTTATTAAAGATAATCATTGTTTTCAATAGGTTTCCAAGCGAAATCTTAAGTTTAAATTTGTAGTCACTTCTATTTCGGCTCCGTTGAATATGAGTCATCTTCGGAATTTGAGTCAAAACGGTAACTTTGTTAAGTTTGGCAGCTTGGCAAGTTGAGCCGGGTCGCTGACACTCAGGGTGAACTTGGTCCCATGTGTCTCGGTTTTAGCTTTCTCAATCGAACCATGGACTCTATTGGCCATATCCACCAACTGCCGCCATTCTGATACTTGATGCTTCAGATTTGAATTTAATTTTACCGAAATTTTACATTCAATTCTTTTGCTGCTACTAAATTTGTGCTTTTGATTTCTGTAATGAATCATTCAATCGAATTAATTTGATTTTTAGTAGCATCATGATGAAAAAACCATTCCATGGTGATGGTGAATTCGAACGTGTTTGGCATAAGATTGCGAGTACCGAATCCGATATCGACGAGCGACATCCATCCAGGCGCAGCAGGAACTCATCAGAGGCGAGAATGATACAATCTTCTTCAAACTATTCTCCCACTTCACGATGATCATCTACCTAGCGGCAAAGTTTTCTTTTTTTCGCATTTCAACCCTCCCGATCCGTCGTCCCGGTTACCTGCGCCGCACCACACCGGTCGCATTCGACACCGCCGTGTGCTGAATTTACCTTCTGGCGCAAAATACATCATTATTTTCTCCTCGTCGTCGCGCAAGCAGCAACACAAAAAAAAGGATAATGCCGAAGGACGGAAGATACAAGTAAAAGGATTCCGCAACGCAGCGCCTGGCAGAAGGGGTTGAAGACGAACTCTTCAATGACAGTATCATCCCTATATTATGCATATACGGGGTCATCTTTTGCATATATTTAATTTGGGATATGTAAAAAAGGGTAAGATTTTCCCAGGATCTTCCTTCCGAGGTGAAGAAAAAGAACACACCGAGAGCGAAGAAGAGTGCCATTAAGACTGGGAAGACGGAAGAAGAGCTGCATGTGAGGAAATTTTAATATCCTTGCGTAAACAGAGTTCGTAGCGCACCGTGGCAAGATTAATGCCTCGCCATAGGAGCAAGAACGGGACCTCAGAGCGAGTGAAATAGAACAATAACAAAAAGGATGAGGCACCTTTTGCATACAACCTGGAGGAATCTTCAACCGTTTTTACACGCTCATGCAAATAAATCGATAATTCATTGTATTTGCTTTGGAACGGTGCAAACTATCTGTCATTTCTTGGCGTCTTAGGAAAGGGTTCCTATCGGATCGGCTGCGTTCGATGGGAAAATTATAATAAAATTTGCAAACCGTCGCCGGGCCGACGTCGTGACGGAGCAGATGCACTTTCGCCGCGGCTTCAGGTAGCGCATATCGGGAGCCGTTGAAAGGAGATGCACCACATTTTTCGGTTGATTTAAAGAGAAATTGTCAGTTGAGAAGAAGGTGATTTTTAAAGGGATGGAAAGGATTAATTGAAGATCGGAGATCGCTAAGGAAAGGGTATTTAAATTAATTGATTTTGCAACGAATTTTTGCATATGCCCGGAAGGTTGTAACGGTTCAATGTTTGGCGCGAAGCACCATTTTTAAAGAGACGCCGGGGGCTGGGATTTAAATAAGGCGATGCTCTGGTGAATCTTATCGGAACCGATGCTCAATGAAGCATGAGCACTAATGATCAAACATGCGGTATGCGATTTATTTATTTATTTTTTTGTCTTTATTTGAGAGGTTTTCAGCCCTCACCTCCTACAATACGATTTAATGTGTTTTTAAGTCGATGAAATATTTTGCGATTTAATTTAGGACTCAATGTGAATTATAAATTAAATATTATTTTACCTATAAAGTTAGTTTGGATGAAACGAAAAAAAAAACTTTGTAGCTTGAAATAGATTTAAAATAACATTGCTCAACAACATGATGGGTGTAATCATATTATCAAATTTCGGCATTGTTAATTCACTTTTGTTGTTACACTTATTATTCGTAAAAAAACAGACTGAAACGCCAAATAATCACAGAAAGTACATCGCCAGCAGTCGGCATCATCAAAATAGCAATCGAAAATACAAGAACTGGAGTGCAAATTATTTTGTTTTTCAAGATTAATTTTTACAATGAGCACCCTGCGTGCAATAAAAATTACACAAATTCAGCACAAACTTTCCGTTTTGCGAATGTTTCGATATAGGAGCGTAACTAGCCCCTCCACGAGGTACTAGTCTACGACGGTTCACGAAATTAATAAATATGTTTTCATTATTTTGAGCTACTTTACAAATATGCCCGAACGTATTAAACACTAAACATATCAATCTGAAACTCTTCACATTTATTTGACAACAAACAATTAATTGATGCTTTGACCGAATCGTTTGACAGCGCTTCTTATTCGTTGTTAGTTGCCAGTTTATGCAGAATGGGTACTCCCATTTGGATGTCCTGCTCAGTATAGTTTGTACATATTTATAATAGGACATCTGTCATTGCTATATCAAGGAATAGAACTTTTAAATTAATTTCTGTAGAATCTTGATGAGGTCCTTAGAAGCCTTTACCATACTTTTGGATCAATTTATAGAGGAGTTTTATGGAGTTCCCGTACTTAAATCTTTTAATTTTTGTTTGTATATGTTGAAGACATATACAATTTCTTGAAAGAACATCGACGGGAGACTCTTCAGCAGTGTTGGTAAAATGATTCTCAAAACTTAATCGACTAGCACTCCATGTGAAGAGGAAACTCTAGTTTCTTAATAGCAAGGATGTTATCGATCATTTAGTAATTTGCGTTCGATCGTTTAGTAGTTTGTCAATAACTCATTCCAGAAGCTGAATTTCAAATTGTGTTGTATGGTGGACTTCTAGTGCGAAGGTTTTTCTACAACTCTGCCTAATGGTTAGTTGTAAGAATTCAACCATATATATATATATATGGTTATAGCGCTAGTTGCAGTAACTTAAACTAAATGATTGGAATTTTGATATCATTTAGTCTAAGTTACTGAAACTATAGCTATAACTCCGTTACTAGTAGAATTCAAGCAACGAATCATTAGGCAGAGTTGTAGAAAACCTTCGCACTAGAAGTCCACCATACAACACATTTTGAAATTCAACTTCTGGAATGAGTTATTGACAAACTACTAAACGATCGAACGCAAATTACTAAATGATCGACAACATCCTTGCTTAATAACACCATTTCACTAATTTACAGTAACATATTTTTGGGCGCAATTTATTGTTTGCACATGCGAGGGACGTTTTCAACTGTTTATAACAACCATGGAGAACATTGCTATAAAAGAGTTTATAAGCCATCGCTGGCTTAATTGGCTTTCGGCTTGACAAACGCCACTTAAGACCAGACGGTGCAAATATACAATCGAACTAGCTTGTGTTCGATTCAAATTTTAGTTTTAGCCGTATTAAAAACAAATGTATGTGTACTCAGTGAAACTGAAGATGCACGAGGTTGTTAAGGTGACTATACTAAGGTACACCGGGGCAAGTTGAAACGGTTTTTTCAAAGTTGAACTTTGAAGTGCTATAAAAAATGGCTTTTTAATAAATTTTGAATCCGTTTACGTTATTTGCTAGTTCGGGCCAAAGATTATTCATAAAAAATAAGCAACCTCACCTAAATTTTTTATAAATATTTTATATATTGAAATTACTATTTTATGTGCATCGTTTCAACTTTCCCCGCGTATCGGGGCAAGTTGAAACACTGCGCTAAATACAGAGATAAGCTATTTTTTCCGTATTAAAATCACAATATATGTACTCAGTGAGACTCAAGATGCACGAGGTTGTAATGGTGACTAAATTCGCATAAGAGTCCCATGTAATTTTTTGATAATTTTGATTTTCTTTCTAGAAACTAGCCTCAAATTGTCTCCTCCTTATCAGAAAAACTGATAACATAGCAGGCTTTGTTCTAAAAATATTAAAACCAAATCCCAAATTTTGTTGCCTCATCTTGATATTTACTCGCATAAAAGTCACATTCCAGATATTGATATTCTTTTATTCAAAAAATAAACCTAAATATGGTCCATTCAATGAATCGACTGCTTTGAGCGTGCTTACAGCGGCACACTAGGAGTTAACTTTCTGAAATCAGTATGGCGAAAGGCATCTAAGGTTCGATTTCTCCAAATTAAGCACTTTAATCGAAAAAATATTTGGTAGGCGTAGTAGCGGACACCATCCCTCATAACCGGTACCAAATATTTTTTCATGAAAAGTTCCTAATTTTGAGAAAACCAGCGTTAGATGTCTTTCGCCATACAAATTTCTGGCGGTTAACTCTTGCTGGCTATTTTGTGCATATACTATAGCGCCTGGATGTGGCTGCGGCGGGTAGAAAATCAGCCACTGCCAATAATTCATTGTCTCATATCGACATATACCGTGGGACATCGAAATCCTTACTCTAGACTAGACTATAGAACTCGAATGCAAATGAAACGTTTGTCATTGACAAGGGGACATGAAGGCTTCTACTTTTGAAGTGTTTCACATTTACACATAAAAACTACGAAAAACAAGAGAAAATATGAATTAAATCAACTACTCCTGAATCGACATCCTTCCACCGCGCACGGATTTCGATTCAAAGGATCATAATCCGTACAGCTATTTTTAAACTAAATATTTAAATTGAAGCAGACTGATTGAACGAACTACCATTGTAAATAGTTCAATACGCATCTTGAAAAGCAATCCCTTCGATTTGTAGTCCGCTTATCTTACGTAATGATTCGCAATTAGCAATTAAAACACAGTTACTTCTGGTGCAATTATGCTCTACCGTAGAACAATGGCGGCAGAAACTCCGCGTTATGTGGGTGGCGACTTGTTTTTGACTTTTGTTGTTTTAATTTCAAAGCCTACTTTCCATTTCACTGCCCTAAAAGCTTACTATCAAGTATCTGAAGTTTAGAAGAAAAAATAATTGCGAGGGAGACGTTTTGAATCGTTGTTTCAACTTGCCCCGCACCACACATTTCTATTTGCCCCGATGGGTTTAAATTGCGGAGTAATTTCAAACGACCGAAACACAATAATTAAAACGGATCTCCCATCGATTTTTCATAATCAATATGCTTGTTCAACATTGAATGATTACCTACTGTGAAAATTTGAGGAAAGCACTCTTCCAAACATCATTTTGAGACCTGTTTTATTGGCACGTCAAAAAGTTGGTTAAAATTTTGCGAAGAGCGAAAAATAAACGTAGGCAGGGATTGCGTTTTTGTAGCTGCAATCTTCCGGGAATGGCAGTCAGAAGGTGCGTTCAGGGGAGTAGTTTGTTGTAAAAAATAATCAGGGCATTGGGTCATTTCCTATCCAAATTACAGCTTCCGTTTCAACTTACCCCGCATTTCAACTTGCCCCGGTGTACCTTAGCACATTCATTTCGAAACGGGTTTAAGCGTTTCGGTCCGGGCTATGATTTCAAATTATAAAAACCACCGTTCTTTTTTTTCGACAGATTTGCATGAAATTTGGCGGAAAGATGCATTAAACCCTGTATTTTTATGAAGATGTATTGAATAGGAGATTGGGTCCTTGGGGACAGTTTTACCGAGGGGGTCCCCTGGGTCAAATGGGTCAACTTCTTTTTAATAATAGATAACTAGTAGTAAATACTCTCAATGATGATGCAATCATCATTTTGCAATAGTGGGAATGGGAACTGCACGTTTGGACCTCCAAAATCCGGTTACAGATGTTCCGGGAACCTGGTTCCCCCAGGGAAGTGGTCACCTTTTGATTGATTCTGAAACCCAACTTCTTGATTTTGCAACGCAAATACAATAGAAGATATTTGCAGAACATATGAGCGCATTGGCCACTTCCGGAGGTTCCCTGGGAACCTGGTGCCCTCAGGAAAGTGGGCACTTTTTGATTGATTCTGAAACCCAACTTGCGACACATCGATGTTCATGAGTTTGCAACGCAGGTACAATAGAAGACATTTGCAGAACATCTGAGCGCATTTGCCACTTCCGGAGGTTCTCTGGGAACATGTTGCCCTCAGGGAAGTGGTCACTTTTTTATTTATTTTTTTATCTATTTATTTATATATTTATAATATTTTAAATACAACTGACAGATAATGTCTCAATGAATAACACTTAACCTAACTGGAAACGATAAGCGGTGCAGAAAAGATTGAGTATCCGTTGACGAAACACGTCCGAGGAAACATGAAAATCAAATAGGTTAAAAAACTTATTCAGTTGGTGGCTAATTGAACGAATGGGCTCGTGTAAAGCATAGACCGTGCTTCGTGGGTTCAGGTACAAAAAATTGCGTTGACGGAGTGGCCACTCAGGAGCGCACAAATTTAGCTGAGTTAACACAGCAGGACAGTCGATATCTTCCGTAAGTAGCTTCCCTGTAAAAGCGGCCTGAGCAATTGATCGTCTCACCTCAAGCGGTTCTATTTGCAGAAGACGGCAAAGTTCCAGCAAGTTGGGTTTCAGGACCATTCAAACGGTGGCCGCTTCCCTAGGGGGGTGGTTTCTAGCGATTGTCCCACGATGCTCTGCAAATGTACAAATTACAAATGCCTTCTACTGATTTATGTTACAAAATAATCAAGTTCGATGTGTCGCAAGCTGGGGATTCATAACCACTCAAAGTTGTGAAATGCAATAGGTTCCAGGGAATCTCCGCAATTGGCCAATGTGCCCAGATGCTCTGCAAATGCCTTCTATGAAATTTTTGTTGCAAGCTGAGTTTCAGAACGATTCAAAAAGTGACCACTTCCCTTAGGGCACCAGGTTCCCAGGGAACCTCCGGAAGTGACCAAATACAGATGCACTGTAAATGTCTTCTATTTTATTTGTGTTGAAAAACCATGAAGATAGATGTGTCGCAAGCTGGATTTCAGAACCATTCAAAAAGTGGGAACTTTCCTTGGGGCATCAGGTTCCCAGGGAACCCCCGGAAGTGGACAATGTGCTCAGATGCTCTGAAGATGTGTTCTATTGTATTTGCGTTGCAAAATCATGAAGTTCGATGAGTCGCAAGCTGGGTTTCAGAATCAATAAAAAAGTGATCACTTTCCTGAGGGCATCAGGTTCCCAGGAAACCTTCGGGAGTGGCCAATGAGCCCAGATTCTGCGCAAATGTCTTCTATTGTACTTGTGTTGCAAAGTCATGAAATTTGATGTGTCACAAGCTAGGTTAAATAATCACTCAAAAAGTGAACCCTTCCCTGGGGGCATCAGGTTCCCAGGGAACCTCCGGAAGTGTCCAATCCCGGATAAAAAATACAATAGAGTTGCAATAAAATATTATAAAAATACAATACATTTTATTGATGAGCATTAAATTCTATTGTTTTTATATCATACCAATTAAAATGCTATATTGTTATTCCAATAGACGTACAATAAATTCTATTGCCAGTGAAATGTCGGCAATAGAATTACAATAAATTCAATTTTAATGGAAAAAATTTGTTCAAGAAAAAATCGTTTTTTTTATTGTAAAGATACTTAACAACCCCTATTTTCTTTTGTAAAACTGCCATTTACAATAGACATTATGGTGGAAAACAATAGTGTTCAATGTTATTTTATTGTGAGCCACAATAGAGTTTAATGTAAGTACTATTAATTTCAGCGTACTGTCGCAATAATTTCTATTGTAATTCTTTTGGAATTTTTTTATTAGGGATGCGCTAAGATGTTCTGCAAATGTCTTCTATTGTATTTGCGTTGCAAAATAATGAAGTTTGATGTGTCGCAAGCTGGGTTTCAGAATCATTCAAAAGGTGACCACTTCCCTGTGGGAACCAGGTTCCCGGAACAAGTTAGCTCACGTATGAGGGAAAAAAATGCGAAACAAAACATTTTCGATTTTACAACAAAGCTTCGCACTTCTTTGGGGGTAATTCAGAAACAATTATCAAAATCAATAAAAATGCAAATGTTGCAAACAACCAGCGGATGGAAAATATTGATACAGTTCTGTATTGAAGCTTTGCAAAATCTGTATACCGTCTGGCGACGACCGACGTTTCGACCCTTGGTTTGGACTTTCTTCAGGGAAGGATTATTCGTTAATTACCCTGGTCGTTCTCAATATAAAGACCTTATATTATTTGCACAATTGTATATGCCAAGTTTTTCTACAAAAACTCAAAGGTGCACCCCAATCGGGTTGTACGCAAAGGTGACATCGAATTTCGTAGCTATATGTATTAAATTTTATTTGTAATTATAGATTGTATTTATGTCTGATAAATTGATATTTCAATCTTTTTAAATTATTAAAAGTATCAACACTTTCTTGAACCATCTTCATCAATTTTCTGCAGCCGTTTCCTCATCGCGTCTGTAAATATGAATTGAAACTGAGCGTCCGCGTCCTATGTAACTGAGTCCGAAGCCTTGCTCCTTTTGTAAACGTTATGGTTGCAAATATATGGATTATGCATAGACAATATTTTTTGGCTTCCTGCAGCGGTGCAGGAAGTTTCACCGATCGCTAATCATGTTTCGAATCCCCTTTTCTGGACTAATTTTGATTCCAAAAGAGTTATGAATTGTTTATAAAAATCACCCCCCAGCCACAGATACCGAGCTATATGGTTGTGGCTTTTAGTTCAGTATCCCTACTATGGTCAGATACGAAAGTAGTCACCAGTAGGGACCGAAGAGACTAAGTTAGTTGCTGGACAATAATTAATTTCATGTATTTTCGATCACGTCTTAAAAAGCTTACACAATCTAAGTACTGTGTTTGGTAGAAAAGAGACAACTGGCACTTCTAAAACTGCTCATCTTGAGATTTTGGTGGCCGTTGGTCGTGCCCGTAATGTATTGGTCTTGACCCCACGTTGAACGAAGCAGGTAAGAAAGAGAATTCATAACTTGGTAACTTGGTTGCAATTTCATATATTGAATTATGGAGCGTATTGATCTAAACGAGTAATTTTAGTATTTGATTTATTTACTTGAAGCAGGTTAGTTGTCAATGGTTCTTAAATACCATGACTATGACATTTTTTTCAATATACATTCTTTTGTATAAAATCAATGACAAGGGAAAAGTCCGTTTTATTTTCAATGCGCTTTTTCCAAACGAAGGCCAAACGAAAATCTGGATCAAGCAGTGTGAGAAAATTTTCACTTGAATCGCTGGCGAAGGTTGGTTAATATTTTTTTAACCAAATCTCTACAGACGCTACCGATACATATATTTAGTAGCTAAAGACAATAAAGGGCCTGCAGCTGGTACAGTCAGTAAGGGCAGACGACGGGCGCTTGATCATTTTTACCAAATCTCTACTGACGCCCCTGATGGGAATAATTTTCATGTAGAAAATATCTTATCATTATGCCAGGAAATCTTTCCTAACAAAGGACTATACAAAAATCTGGGTGCATATGTGTAACCAGTGGTGTGTTGATCTGTCCAAGATTATTGAGATTTTCGTGGTTTTGTATTCGGTTTTTGTTGTATATGCCTTGAAAATGATTGATCCATTGAAACTTGACCCAATCAACACTCACTGTGCCGACATCAGCAGCATAGGATAGTTCCGCTATTCAACACCAGGTGTACGCAAGGACATGGGAGGCCATGGTGGGTGGTGTAATGGGGACATCAATAGGGCGAAAATGTGATGAGGGGAAAATGTAACGGCTAAGCATTTTTGCGCGAATGACCACCATCGCTAAATGGCAATTAGTTTGCAACTTTTGCAAGAGAAAGACGTGAGTCGATTAGCTATCCGGAAAACTTAAACCAAGTTAAAGTCGAAGATCTGTGAAAAAGTGAATTGTGCGACATAGGAGGAAATATCCAGGTATGGTTTAAACCTGACCATCGATCGTTCCTCATCACTAAAGGCCACCCCAACGCCGCCTCCAATAGAACCCCTTTTTGGCTGGACCTTAGTGCACCCACATCAGCCTACGTGAACTCGGCCGTGGAGTGCTCTTGGAACCATTCACCAAACAGCATATCGGTGGACCGCTAGCGTCCGAAGCTCGACCCTAAACGCTCTGGGTCAGATTTGCCATTCTGGTACGTCCGTGGTACAAGTGTCCAGACACCGCCATTTTGTGAATATTACCATCGCTGCAGGCATTCCGTAACTGGGTTCGAAGAGACAAGCCAGCATCGAAACCTCGAGGTAGTCGCCCCCCCCCCCCCCTCTTTCTCGAGACAGTCCAACACGGGCTATAATTGGAGCTACCCAGTAGCGACGGTAGAAGAAGCGGTTGGAGTAGCGGAACGTGAAAGGGCCCCCACCGGAGATAAGTTAGAAAAGTGAGGTAGGAGATAGACTAAGGAAGTGGGAATACGAAGGAGCAATAATGGTACCAGTACCTGTGCGTATTTGGGCGCAGCAGGGACTATGTCCAAGGGCTTGACGATCCCTCCCCAGGCCATCTGCGAGTTGTGGCGCCTGCCTAGGATGTGGTGGGGTTTGACAGTGGGCCCTGTTAAACCTCTATAAAAAGCTGCATGTATCCGCAAGTAGGCTCCGCCAAAGCGACCGTGTGCCGCTCAAAGCGCACAAGCCCAAGTCCTGGTGTTAGGTGGGACGCTAAACAGCCCTGACACTACGGCCCTCCGACGAGACAGGAGGTTTGCGCAGGCCCAATAAGCCGCCTTTAAAAACAAATATTACGAACGACATAGAAGATAATACGACTCGATACAATCGGCAACGACCTAGGCGACGAATAAAGGATCACGATTGGAAGCTTGGAACATGGAACTGCAAGTCGCTAGGCTTCGCAGGTTGCGATAGGATAATCTACGATGAATTACATCCCCGCAACTTCGATGTCGTAGCGCTGCAGAAAGTGTGGAAAAGCGGGCATCGAGCGGCTACCTTCTACCAAAGCTGTGGCACCACCAACGAGCTGGGAACCGGCTTCATAGTGCTGGGAAAGATGCGCCAACGCGTGATTGGGTGGCAACCAATCAACGCAAGGATGTGCAAGCTGGGGATAAAAGGCCGTTTCTTCAACTATAGCATCATCAACGTGCACTGCCCACACGAAGGGAGATCCGACGACGAGAAAGAAGCGTTCTATACGCAGCTGGAGCAGACATACGATGGATGCCCACTGCGGGACGTCAAAATCGTCATCGGTGACATGAACGCACAGGTAGGAAGGGAGGAAATGTATAGACCGGTCATCGGACCGGATAGTCTGGATACCGTATCGAACGACAACGGCCAACGATGCATAAACTTGGAATGGTAGTCCGAAGCACTTTCTTCCCCCGTAAGAATATCCACAAGGCCACATGGAAATCACCTAATCAAGTAACGGAAAACCAAATCGACCATGTTCTAATCGACGGTAAATTCTTCTCCGACAACACGAACGTACGAATATTGAATCCGACCACTACCTAGTCGCAGTATGTCTGCGCTCAAAACTCTCGACGGTGATCAACACGCGTCGGAATCGTCCGCCGCGGCTTAACATTGGGCGGCTACAAGACGGTAGACTAGCCCAAGACTACGCGCAGCAGCTGGAAGTGGCACTCCCAACGGAAGAGCAGCTAGGCGCAGCATCTCTTGAAGATGGCTGGAGAGATATTCGATCCGCCATTGGAAGCACCGCAACCGCTGCACTAGGCACGGTGGCTCCGGATCAGAGAAACGACTGGTATGACGGCGAATGTGAGCAGTTAGTTGAGGAGAAGAATGCAGCATGGGCGAGATTGCTGCAACACCGCACGAGGGCGAACGAGGCACGATACAAACGGGCGCGGAACAGACAAAACTCGATTTTCCGGAGGAAAAGCGCCAGCAGGAAGATCGAGACCGTTGTTGAACCGAATTTGAACCGTTCACGTAAAAGCCACGTGCCACAGCCCGATATGTGTAAGGACATAAACGGGAACCTTCTTACGAACGAGCGTGAGATGATCCAAAGGTGGCGGCAGCACTACGAAAAGCACCTGAATGGCGATATGGCAGACAACGGTGGCGGTATGGTAATGAACCTAGCAGCACGCGCGCAGGACATGCGACTTCCGGCTCCGAATCTCCAGGAAATCCAGGAGGAGATCGGCCGGCTGAAAAACAACAAAGCCCCTGGAGTTGACCAACTACCAGGAGAGCTGTTTAAACACGGTGGTGAAGCACTGGCTAGAGCGCTGCATTGGGTGATTACCAAGGTTTGGGAGGAGAAGGTTCTGCCGCAGGAGTGGATGGAAGGTGTCGTGTGTCCCATCTACAAAAAGGGCGATAAGCTGGATTGTAGCAACTACCGCGCAATCACATTGCTGAACGCCGCCTACAAGGTACTCTCCCAAATTGTATGCCGTCGACTAACACCAATTGCAAGAGAATTCGTGGGGCAGTACCAGGCGGGATTTATGGGTGAACGCTCTACCACAGACCAGGTGTTCGCCATACGTCAGGTATTGCAGAAATGCCGCGAATACAACGTGCCCACACATCATCTATTCATCGACTTCAAAGCCGCATATGATACAATCGATCGGGACCAGCTATGGCAGCTAATGCACGAAAACGGATTTCCGGATAAACTGATACGGTTGATCAAGGCGACGATGGATCGGGTGATGTGCGTAGTTCGAGTTTCAGGGGCATTCTCGAGTCCCTTCGAAACCCGTAGAGGGTTACGGCTAGGCGATGGTCTTTCGTGTCTGCTATTCAACATCGCTTTGGAGGGAGTAATACGAAGGACAGGGATTGACACGAGTGGTACGATTTTCACGAAGTCCGTCCAGTTATTTGGTTTCGCCGACGACATTGATATCATGGCACGTAACTTTGAGAGGATGGAGGAAGCCTACATCAGACTGAAAAGCGAAGCTAAACGGATTGGACTAGTCATCAACACGTCGAAGACGAAGTACATGATAGGAAGAGGCTCAAGAAAGGTCAATGTGAGCCACCCACCACGAGTTTCTATCGGTGGTGACGAAATCGAGGTGGTTGAAGAATTCGTGTATACTTGGGTTCACTGGTGACCGCCGATAACGATACCAGCAGAGAAATTCGGAGACGCATAGTGGCTGGAAATCGTACGTACTTTGGACTCCGCAAGACGCTTCGATCGAATAGAGTTCGCCGCCGTACCAAACTGACTATCTTCAAAACGCTTATAAGACCGGTTATTCTCTACGGACACGAGACCTGGACGATGCTCGTGGAGGACCAACGCGCACTGGGAGTTTTCGAAAGGAAAGTGTTGCGTACCATCTATGGTGGGTTGCAGATGGCGGACGGTACGTGGAGGAGGCGAATGAACCACGAGTTGCATCAGCTGTTGGGAGAACCATCCATCGTTCACACCGCGAAAATAGGAAGACTGCGGTGGGCATGTAGCCAGAATGTCCGGCAAAAATGCGGTAAAAATTGTTCTCGACAACGATCCGACGGGAACAAGAAGGCGAGGTGCACAGCGGGCAAGGTGGATCGATCCGGTGGAGGACGACTTGCGGACCCTCCGCAGACTGCGTGGTTGGCGAAGTGCAGCCATGAACCGAGCTGAATGGAGAAGTCTTTTATGTGCAGCACAGGCCACTCCGGCCTTAGTAATATGATAAATAAATAAACCTGTGCGTATAATTTGAAGAATCGGTTTTGGTGTTCAAGTGGAAGTTTCCTATATTTTCTTGGCCGCGATAATCAAGCGCTTACGCCGACCCTGAGGCAATTGAATAAGGGAGGTCTCATTAGTGCTGGGCAGGGATCGCCTTATTAGTTACAGATAGAAGATGGTACATGGAGGAGGCGCATAAAACACGAGTTGCAACAGCTGTTACGAAAACGTGACGGTATCGCGCCGTTTGTGATCGGCGGCGGCGGCGTGGATCGGCATGAACTAATTTCATGTATAAGAAATTCTTCGAAATTTTTCCGCACGCTGCTCCGAAAATTACGGAATTTCGCAAGAAGTGTCTTCCAGGAAATCCTCGGTGAGTTCATCCAAGAATTCAGTTTGATGTTCCTGCAGAAATTCGGCATGAAGATCCTCCAGGAATTCATCCAGAAGTTTCTCCAGGAATTCCGCTGGAAGTTTCTCCAAGAATTCCGCAAAAATTTCTTTCAGGATCCTCTTTTCAGGATCCTCCAGAAGCTCTTCTGGGAATACCTCCGGAAAATTCTAGGAAATCTTCAGAAATTCCCTCCCGGATTTCCTCAGGATTATTTAACAGAATATTTTTACGCATGCTCGCCCAGAAATTACACCTGAAATTTACCCTGAAGAAGGCCTCTCCATTTTATTTCAAGAACTCTACGAAAATTACCACGCAATTCTCAAGAACTTTACTCTGTATTTTTTTTTCTGAAACTCATATGGAACTCCTCTGAACCCTACTTCCACCCACGCCTGAGTAATTCGTTCTGAAATTCCTCTCAATTCTTCCTTACGCCCAATTCTTAGGAAAAACATTCACAAATTCACTCGGAAAATCATCTGAGTATGTCTACTAAAATTCCTCCAAGGATTACCTCTCTGGAAAATGGTTCGAGAATTGTTTGAAGTTCAGTAATTCCGATGGATGTTCCTAAAAAATCCTTTGGCTATGCATCCGGTTGATCCTTAAGATATTTCTTCGGGGATTCTTCTGTAAATAATTTCTCCAAGAACTCTTTCGGAAATTGCTCGAAGAATCCCCCAAAAACTCCTCGGTGAGTTTGAGCATGAGCATGAGCATGAGCATGATTGACCGCCCACGGTTGCTCCTCCGTTATTGCCAGGTCAGCTGTAATTACACAGAGAACCAATAGATGAAGTTTGGGACTAACATCATCTTCAATGTGTAAGAACTGGTGACCAAAAATTAAGCAATACCAGCGCCGGCCGTGTCCGAATGCAGGTCAATTAAGGAATGGGTAGGAAGATGTTGACGTGATACTCGCTTTGATGGAAGCCGACGAGTCATCTGCACTTCCACGAGAAATCACAGGGATGTTGGATATATGGTAGGTATTGTAGCAGGGTTCGTTTTTGTAAACTGAATGCGGGTGTAGCGTGTAGTTTGATCAACGTTAGACAAAAATACAATCGAACGCGCACTAATTTGACCTACCGACCGCACAAAGCAGAACCAAATATTTCGATGATCGCGCGATCGTTCTGCGTGGTCAACACAACACGGTAGGACGCGTCCTGATTTTTATTTGATAAATGATAAACTCACCCGCACAAGGCAGAACAAAGTATTTTGATGATCGCGCGATCGTTCTGCGTGGTCAACCAAACACGTTTACGAGACGAGCCAGCCTTGGGCTGAAAGTCGAGATATATAAAGAAACAAAACACGATAGGACGCGCAATCACTTTTATCAGTTTTCCGATTATCTTCTAGAAAAAAAAAACTGCAGAATTAGACACAGATCACTTTTTAATAACGGTGGCGTAGTCTAAACCAAAAGTGTAATGAAAAATAAAACACAAATCAGTCTATGTTGAAATTTGACGCGAGAAAACAAAACATATCATTATTGAAACGCGGTACATTTCGATCATCCATTTAGACACGTATTCACTTATAAAACACATAAAAGAATAGACAAGAATGATGACAGGGATTTACTTTTTGTCTCAAACATAATCAGAGTAATATTATCAAGGAAAATGAAACTAATAAAACTAATTTCACCAAAAAAAAAAACACCATTTGCTTCACAAAACTAATTAGTAAAAGCAATGGAAGCAGCACACTAAATGTCACGGAGGTTATCCACATTATACACTATCGCGCAACGTAATGCTCATTGTTGCTGGAAATGGCCAATTTTTTGAAAATGTTTTAATTGATTCTACCATGTGGGATTTTCACATCGCACAGCATCTTCTCTAAAACATGCAGTATCTACCCGCTAATTCGACGATTTGTTAGTCCGGATTTGTTAGTTCGCTCATTCAGAATTTTCCGGATTAAAAGTATCAACACCCATTTGATTCAAACACATTATGCTGTCAATTTTCAAGTTTGTGCTGTGATTTTGTTTTGGTTCATTTGTATGGATTTGACAGTCAAATTAACGATAAAAATCTCGATAGTCCGGATTTATGTCCGGGTCGGGTTAGCAGGGGTATACTGTAATTTGAAACCATGATAATATATTCCTACAGATGTATCCGCAGCAACAATCTGTAGGCTGCGCACTTATTGCTATACCAAACGTCTTACAAATGAAAAATCCAATTACCTATTTTGCGGGACAACATTATAAGGCATTCGCTCAAGGATCAATCCCTGTAACTTACCTATACATCCGGAATACCCTCACCCTTGCAGCACTCAGAACAATGCACTCCGATCCGTGATGCGTCAATTGTGATAGATGATATTTCGTCATGTTGTAAATCTGCTCAAGTTCCGGCAACCTGCAAGCCGCCGGAAGATAGCAACTCGAAAACTTCTCCGCCCGTAGCCTCTTGTGCCTTTTTCCCTTCATCAAAGTTTCCAAACTTTGTCCATCTGAAGGCCCAAGAACCATCTTTCGTTACTACGTTGCTAGTGCTGAGATTGGGGATACTCCTTTTAAAACTTTCCAGAACGGGATACCAGTAGAGCTTTCACTCTATAAACTATATTCACTAATGTCGAAATTGTCTTTGACAAGCTTTATTTTCATAAACACTTTTAAATATCCCCCCAAAAATTCCTCGGTGAGTTTATACAAAAATCTCCTGGTAATTCCCACGGAAATATGTTTATCCGAAAATTTAAGCCGGAATTATCTTTAAAATTCCTTAAGTCACTCCTCCCAAAACTCACCCAAAATTCACAGAGAAAACCCTTTAGGATTTTACCCGGACTATCTGGAAGCAAAAAATCTACCAGAAATTCACCCGCCTATTGTTTAGCAAACTTCTCTAGAAATTTTTTTCCGTAAAACTTTTCCACAGAATTTTCTAGAAATATCTCCAAAAATCTCTCTATTTTTAGATAAATTTCCAGAAATTGCTCCGAACCTTTGTTTTCAAATTTCCCAGAATTTCCTCACGGTATTGCCCAAAATACTCCACCAGAAACTACTCCGGGGCAGGAGTTTGTCACTATGGAATTTTTATGGGAATAACCAATGGAATAACCGGAAAGATTCCTAAAAAAAAATTATATAGCAATTCGCGCGGGTTTTCTTGAAGAAATTGCTGGAAACTTCGTGATGGAATTGTTGATTTGAATCTCTGGGTCTGAAGGGATTTCTAAAAAAATCTATATAACTATTCCGATGTAATTCCGGGTGGACTTTCCAAATAGTTAAGGCTGATTTTTAGTTCGGAAAACGTGTCAAGGGATTTTGTCTCCCGTGTTTTTGAAAGGGGCGGGAATTTCGTTTTCCGTGCCCAAATTCCGTAAATCACGCCCCTTTTAAAATGCATGGGGAACCAAATCACGTGACACGTTTTCCGAACTGTACACTAGCCTTTGCCTCGGAAATTTGGGATTATACTGCGAGTGGAGTAACGTGATATTATTCGATTGAAGTGAAACTAGTCGTATTCTTCCATTTGAATAACATGGTCACCTCGCGTGAGAATCAGCTCACCACGCATAACTCTACTCGTAGAATAACCTAATTCTTCCATATGAAAAGCCTGGAAGAGTTGATGCAGAAATTCCAGGAAAAATACACAAAGGGATTCTTGATTTTAATCCCTGAAACTTGTTTTTAAATTAATTTTTAAAAGGCTTGTTAATATGAATTTTGAAATCCACAAGGCCACATGGAAATCACCTAATCAAGTAACGGAAAACCAAATCGACCACGTTCTAATCGACGGTAAATTCTTCTCCGACATCACGAACGTACGCACTTACCGCAGTGCGAATATTGAATCCGACCACTACCTCGTCGCAGTATGTCTGCGCTCAAAACTCTCGACGGTGATCAACACGCGTCGGAGTCGTCCGCCGCGGCTTAACATTGGGCGGCTACAAGACGGTAGACTAGCCCAAGACTACGCGCAGCAGCTGGAAGTGGCACTCCCAACGGAAGAGCAGCTAGGCGCAGCATCTCTTGAAGATGGCTGGAGAGATATTCGATCCGCCATTGGAAGCACCGCAACCGCTGCACTAGGCTCGGTGGCTCCGGATCAGAGAAACGACTGGTATGACGGCGAATGTGAGCAGTTAGTTGAGGAGAAGAATGCAGCATGGGCGAGATTGCTGCAACACCGCACGAGGGCGAACGAGGCACGATACAAACGGGCGCGGAACAGACAAAACTCGATTTTCCGGAGGAAAAAGCCCCAGCAGGAAGATCGAGACCGTGAAGAGACGGAGGAACTGTACCGCGCTAATAACGCACGAAAGTTCTATGAGAAGTTGAACCGTTCACGTAAGGGCCACGTGCCACAGCCCGATATGTGTAAGGACATAAACGGGAACCTTCTTACGAGCGAGCGTGAGGTGATCCAAAGGTGGCGGCAGCACTACGAAGAACACCTGAATGGCGATATGGCAGACAACGGTGGCGGTATGGTAATGAACCTAGGAGCACGCGCGCAGGACATGCGACTTCCGGCTCCGAATCTCCAGGAAATCCAGGAGGAGATCGGCCGGCTGAAAAACAACAAAGCCCCTGGAGTTGACCAACTACCAGGAGAGCTGTTTAAACACGGTGGTGATGCACTGGCTAGAGCGCTGCATTGGGTGATTACCAAGGTTTGGGAGGATGAGGTTCTGCCGCAGGAGTGGATGGAAGGTGTCGTGTCCCATCTACAAAAGGGCGATAAGCTGGATTGTAGCAACTACCGCGCAATCACATCGGTGAACGTCGCCTACAAGGTACTTTCCCAAATGTTATGCCATCGACTAACACCAATTGCAAGAGAGTTCGTGGGGCAGTACCAGGCGGGATTTATGGGTGAACGCTCTACCACAGACCAGGTGTTCGCCATACGTCAGGTATTGCAGAAATGCCGCGAATACAACGTGCCCACACATCATCTATTCATCGACTTCAAAGCCGCATATGATACAATCGATCGGGACCAGCTATGGCAGCTAATGCACGAAAACGGATTTCCGGATAAACTGATACGGTTGATCAAGGCGACGATGGATCGGGTGATGTGCGTAGTTCGAGTTTCAGGGGCATTCTCGAGTCCCTTCGAAACCCATAGAGGGTTACGGCAAGGTGATGGTCTTTCGTGTCTGCTATTCAACATCGCTTTGGAGGGAGTAATACGAAGGGCAGGGATTGACACGAGTGGTACGATTTTCACGAAGTCCGTCCAGTTATTTGGTTTCGCCGACGACATTGATATCATGGCACGTAACTTTGAGAGGATGGAGGAAGCCTACATCAGACTGAAAAGCGAAGCTAAACGGATTGGACTAGTCATCAACACGTCGAAGACGAAGTACATGATAGGAAGAGGCTCAAGAGAGGTCAATTCTATCGGTGGTGACGAAATCGAGGTGGTTGAAGAATTCGTGTACTTGGGCTCACTGGTGACCGCCGATAACGATACCAGCAGAGAAATTCGGAGACGCATAGTGGCTGGAAATCGTACGTACTTTGGACTCCGCAAGACGCTTCGATCGAATAGAGTTCGCCGCCGTACCAAACTGACTATCTACAAAACGCTTATAAGACCGGTAGTTCTCTACGGACACGAGACCTGGACGATGCTCGTGGAGGACCAACGCGCACTGGGAGTTTTCGAAAGGAAAGTGTTGCGTACCATCTATGGTGGGTTGCAGATGGCGGACGGTACGTGGAGGAGGCGAATGAACCACGAGTTGCATCAGCTGTTGGGAGAACCATCCATCGTTCACACCGCGAAAATCGGAAGACTGCGGTGGGCAGGGCACGTAGCCAGAATGCCGGACAGTAATCCGGTAAAAATGGTTCTCGACAACGATCCGACGGGAACAAGAAGGCGAGGTGCACAGCGGGCAAGGTGGATCGATCAGGTGGAGGACGACTTGCGGACCCTCCGCAGACTGCGTGGTTGGCGAAGTGCAGCCATGAACCGAGCTGAATGGAGAAGTCTTTTATGTGCAGCACAGGCCACTCCGGCCTTAGTCTGATGATAAATAAAAATAATATGAATTTGGAAAGAACAATACTCTTAATTCTTGAAGAACAATTTTTTATCATTCACATCTCTAGGAAAATACCTTCATCTGATACTTCTGCCCTTATTATGTGCAGATATACCCCGCCCGTAATTTTTACCGGAAATTTTGGTTTCTGCTTGGGTACATGGGTACATTTCCGCATTCGTTGACGGACAAGTGATCTTCGCTATCACAACTAGCAACGCATCCTCTAAGGAATCAGCATCTACTCTCATCAGCACAGCTCCTTTCAGAAATCTGACTTTCTATAGTTTAATGCAACCCTAATCTTCTCAAAACGCCACCTTGCGCTTCTCACGTTCTTACCCTTAGCGCGCGCCTTCAGGTCGCCTTAGGTCCAGCTTGCATGCAATTACAGCTTTTAGTCCTTCGTGTTGGCTCAGCGATAGAAAGACTATTTTTGCTAAACATTTTGGAGAATGCGTAATCATGAAAGCTATAATCACTCTATGGACTCATAAAAGCTATTTTTATTGCAAACTTAGTGCATTAAAAAGATTTGATATTAATGCATTCAGCCTAAATTCGGAGCTTCGTATAAACCCTGGTTCTGTGAAGGTATGTTTTATTGAATCATATTTGTCACATACCACTGCTGGTTAATTGACAGTTCTGCATCGTTCTACAATTTCTCCAACGGAAATCTATTTTAACTGAATTCCGTCCCTTGTCGAATCCATTATAACACATCCAGTAATTTATGCAAAAAATCTGCAACGCTATAATTTTATCATCATGCCATCATCGGTCTTGAATGTCACTCACAGTTTTCAGTTTCCAGTTCCACCGAACAATGTTCATCAAATGTTTGGATAGAACCCAAACCCGATCCGAAATTCCCATACAGTAGATAGCGAACACAGGCACAGGGAACCCTCCCCTCGCCTATCCTGTACAAGAAAAGTGCGTGTCGAGTGTGAGCCAGTTTAGCCCGGAAAACACGCTCGGAGCGCAGAAATTTACGCATAAATTATGGCTTTTTTCTTCAATTCCAACAAACTCAGCTCTCCGGAGCGACAACCCTTCGTTGCGTGTCGCCGTAATCCTTTCCACCCCATAGGGGAAGGAAAAAGCACGTCTTAAATTTCGATAGTGCAAGTGTAAAAGATTGATCAGCGTTTTTTCTCCCTCGGATCTATCGCGTCTCGAGATAGCGAGGCACGCAATAAAAAGATATATTTTTGAACTTGCGAGCGAAAAGGATGCGGCAGTTCATCTATCTGAGGACGACGTGTATCAACGCAACCCAACGGATGGGTGCCTTACCTGAGGTGATCGTTTCCCCTTTTGCCGGCAAACAGACACAGACAGTGCCTCCTGAAGGTTCAGGCGGATTATTTTTCGTTTCATTATTAAATTTCCCTACATTTCAGACTACAAAGTGGAAAAAAGGGCGAAATGATCGGGTGCGCTATTTTTCGGTGTCTCGAGTCTCCGTCCTGATTTGCATTTGAATTCATCTCTGGATCGCAATGAAGTAGGATGAGCGGACACGGAAAGAAAAAATTGCAATGAACTTGGACATCCTTTCGTTTGCTTTTTTTCTGTTGGTGTCATATTTCCTCTTAGACACTTATTGATCGAATTTTACTAAATAATTTGAACTAAGATAGCATCCATAACGAACGTTGCTCATCATGATTTGAAGGACGCAAAAATAGCATTGTAATCAAAAGCGTTGCCCTGTCGATATAGTTAAAAAAAACTCAGGCTCATTACAATCACATTGCTCTGCAGTACTGTAGACAAATCCTCAGAAATGTTCATATAGTTTTATAAATATGGAAATGAAAATAAAACAATTTTTTTGAGGTTTCTGATACGAGCACTAGTTGGTTAATGGAATCAGGTTGTTCTCTTCTGCTTTATGCGATCTACAACGCATTATATCTGGATGACCGAAATGTGATAACACTCAGGTTGCAGCGCTATGGAGGACGGCATGATTTGTTGGCAATAAAATTAACAGTGAATAGTAAAATGCCTCATAGATATTCAATCTAGAGGCATTGCACACATTTACGGAACTGACTCAACAAAACGAATCACACACCCTGAACCGAAACCAGGTGGTGGGACGGAAAGTGGAACAAAACCATTCCCGACCACGCAATTCGGCGCAAATTGGCGTGAAGATGACAAGATGTTGTGTTCGCCTTTCTCCATTATTGCCCACCGCCGCCTAATTCCATTCCATTTCTAACCCTCGCTCTGCAACACTCCACTGGCGCAAACAATCCAAGAGGAAATTATAAATCACAATTTTAGTGACAATTAAATACTTGGCTTTGATTAAATTTTTGTTCTGCGAGCTTCTCGGTCCACCGACTGCCGTTCTCATCGCACTTGTTCCATCTCTGGCTCTCGGTACCTGTCCGGCCGCAGCGCACCAGCAGCAGGGCTATCACATTGCCGAGGTTCCGCTTGTTGGAGCTGCCCTCGTGTGTGTCACTCGATGTGACGCGGGGGCCCGTTGGTTTTAGGGTCCGTTTAGAGAGGTACGAACGAAGTTTTGTGTGCGAGCAAGCCACAGGTTTAACAGCTTAATTTATGATAGGCGGACCACGGCCTCGGACTAAGTCGCTGTCTCAGTTGCCACTCTCGTCTCTAATTCAGCCAAATTAACGGAATGTGTAATTATCTACAGTGAGCTGTGCGCTTCACATGGCCGATGGCTATTTCGGCGGCTCTGGGATGGATGACGTCGGAGTCAAGCGGATCATACCTCGACGCGTCAGATTGGCAGAACATGCGATGTCAACTAAGTGATCTATTGTTTCTAGAGCTGCTGCTCGGCATGGCTGTACGAGATGTATGTGTTGCATTTATGTGTGACTAGTTTTATGATTTGCTGATAAACGAATACAATGAATCTCTCGACCAGTGTTGGTAAAAACTCAAAATCTCAAAACTCATGGATGATTTAAATCAAGCGTGAGTTGAAACGCACCCAACTCAGCACCTAAAAACTCATGGATGAGTTGAATCATCCATTTGAATCATCGCAGGTTTTCTTTTGTTCTCCTTCGTTAAAAACAGTGAAATGACGTTTGTCGCATAAAATATTAAACACTCTTTTATGTATAGGCAATAAATTTCCCCCAAATTGATTTCAAATGCGTTTTTAAGCCAAAATGATTTTTTGGCAAATGAGTGAAATGATGCGTTTTAGCATGAAAAATTCAAGCGTGATGCATTCCTTTAAAATCGCAGATGATTTCATTCGCACGGGAGCGCTCGTTGATTGAGATTTATGAGTGATTTTACCAACACTGCTCTCGACATATTAAAAAAGTACTAGCGGGAAATATCAACGCGCTTCCATTTGGACATTCAAATGTTCTAGGGCATAAAACTTATACAACCAGAAAATTTTACACCTTCAATATTGTTTTAGTATAAAGCATAAATCAATACCTGGGCACATGGGCCAACTCAAGGTACATTGTGCAGAATTATATTGATTCATACTTATACTATCTTCCTCGATTGCACACAGTCATCGAGTGCGGAGGCAACTCCTTAGCCAACGTCATTTTCTAGGTTCTCTGCTAAGCATCACTTTTGCTGGTCTCTCATCCGGTGTTCACACTACATATCCAGCCCGCCGTAAGCTGCCGTACTTTATTAACCTGCCCAATATCTGCATTTTTGTACAATTGGTACAACTTGTGATTCATGCGTCTGCGCTCTTCACTATTTTTCATCACGCCGCGCCACCAAGTATTGAACGCAATTTTTCGCTCAAACACTCCAAGTATTCAATTGTCTGCATCTTTTAACGTCCATGCTTCAGGGCGGTACAGAGCTACTGGACGAATGAACACCTGATCAACACTTGTGGAGCCAGAGCTCTGGTAATGGTGGGGCATTAGCATTTTTGGCATAATTGGTCCATTTATAATTTGGCGTCAATAGTTAGAACTACAATTGGGGGCGTTATCAGTCAAGTGATAAATCATTTAAAAAAATGTCAGGCAAGTTCAAGTACCTATTACAAAATTTTTATTGCATCTTATCGTCCACAAAATGCAATGCAATCGTCTAATTCATTGAAAAGGTCTCGAGAAATTCTTTGGAATGTTTTTCTAAAACTATCTTATTTACAAATTATTTCAGGTATTCCTTCGGATACTATCGGGAATTCCATTCTCTCGGAAATTTCTCCAGTAATTCTCTCGGAATTTCTAGATAAATTACCTTCCACAAATTTAGGACAACAAATTCCTTGAGAGTTTACGAACGAATTGCTAACGGAAGTGACAACGGAACTCCTGAAGGCATTTCCGACATTAAATTTGTCCAAGAATATTTTTGATCATTCCTCCAAATATTTTTTTGGAATTTAGTCCAGAGATTTTTCCAGGAAATTCTCTGGAAATTACTTCGGAAATAAATCCAGCAATTCCTTTGGAGATTCCCCAAGATATTCTTTCGAAAATTCAAAGGAGCGATTCTTAGAAAATTTCAAAGAAATTTCTTCTGAAATTCCATTACGAAAAAAATCTTTTAGAAATTTCTTCAGAGTTTCTTTCAGAAATTTCTTTTGGAATTCCTTTAGGAATTCCTTTTAAATACCTCTGAAATTTCTTCGTAAATTCCTTACTACATATTTTTTGTCGAAATTCCTCCAGGAACTATTCCGGAAATATTGTTGAAAGTTTTCTCTGAAAATTTATTAAAGTATAAAATAAGAAATACTAAAATAATTTCCGGGAGAGTTTCTAAATGAAATTTCAAAGGATTGATCCTAGAAGAATCTCTGAAAGAATTTCAGAAGTGACTCCCGAAAATTCCTCAAGTGACTCCCGAAGAGCTCAAGGAATTTCTGATTATATTTCCGGAGGAATATTTCCGGAAGGAATTTATAAGAATAATCCAAAGAATTCATGGATAAAGTTCTAAAGAAATTTCGTAAGAACTCCGAAGAAATTTTCTAAAAAAATTTGAAAAGTTATTTCTAAAAAAATTTCAAAGCGCATGTATTCCTTGAGGATTTTTTAAGGTTTTTCTAAGGGAATTTACGAAGGAATATCTTGATGTATTTCCAATAAAATTCTGGATCTATCCTCCAGGAATTCCTTCGAAAGTTCCTCTAGGATTTATTGTTAAGTTCTTTTAGCAATTCCTCCAGCAATACCTCTGGAAGTTTCTTCAGCAATTCCCCAGAAAGTTCCTCGAGGAATTCATCAAAAAGTTCCTCCAGGAATCCTTCTAGAATTGCTTGCAAGAATTTCTCCGGAAGACCCTCCCAGGAATTCATTCAGAAGATTTTCTCCAGAAATTCCTCCAGCAATTGCTCAGAAAGTTCTTCCAAAAGTTCCTCCAGGAATTCCGCCGGAAGTTCATCCACAAATTCCTCAGGAAATTTCTCCCGGAATTCTTCCAAAATTTCCTTCAGGAATTCTTCCGAAAGTTCATTCAAAAATTTATCTGAAAATTTCTGCACGAATTCCCACGAAAATTTCTAAAAATTCCTCCAAAATTGATTCCAGGATTGGCTCCAGAAATTAGTTCAGACATTTTTTCCGAAAGTCCATAAATCCACATGAGAATTCCATTAGATTATTTTACAGATACAAGAACTTTTAATAAATTACTTAGAGTACTCTCCTAATATTCCCTTTGAAATCCTTTCAAAATTCGCAGGGAACTGTTATGTACCCATCTCCCATCCAGCTCTCGAGAAATCTACTGGAAATTCGTCCAGGTATTTCCCCAAAAAAAATTCAAAAATTCTACTCGAAAATCGTTTAGTAATTCTTAAGAAGTTTCTTCAGGATTTATTTTGCAAATTCCTAAAAGAGTTCACCTAAAAATTCTTTTAGTTACTACAAAAACCCAGATTAATCCACCTAGCGGTGATGGTGCCTTTCTCGTTCGTTCAAAAGGTTTGGAAAAATCTAAAATAACACTAATATGTGGATTGGTATCATTTTTCATATTTGTTTATATGCATAAAAAAAATCTCGCCAAACGCAATTTGTTGCAAACAAATCGGATGAGCATAAGAGCAAAAAATGGCATTTTATTTTGTAGTTTTAAAATTAGTATTTTCGCCATAACTTTCGACCCAATTGTACGATGCGGCCAAGTTTCTATAGGAAACAATGGGACAAGATTCTGCGTCGAATGCAATCTGTTGCGAGCGACATGAGAAGCACACATATTGCACATCTATCACAGTAACTTATATATGATCGGATTCAGTTACAATATGGTTACTGCAACCAGATTTGTTGAACTTGTGTTGCTTGGGGAATAGATGAAGTCTAAGTGCTAAAAAGTGAGCTAGACTTTTTTGAACTCTTTTTCACAATAAATAGTAATTTTACCATAACTTCTAAGCCCATAGTCCGATCTGGCCAATTTTCAATAAGAAACAATGAGACGTTCTGCGTCGAATGCAATTTAATGCGAGCAAATCGGTTGAGGAAACGTGCCTGAAAAATGAGTAACATTTCTTTAGTGATTTTGCCATAGCATACTTAGCATACGAGAAAGGCAAAAATGCTATAATTTTCGATCCCATAGTCTGATATGGCCAATTTTCAATAGGAAACAACGGGACAGGATTCTGCGTCGAATGCAACTTGTTGTGAGCAAATAGATTGAGGATAAGTGCCCGGAAAATGAGTGACATTTTTTACACGATTTTTTCGTATGAATTTGTATTTTGGCCATAACTTTCGATCCCATAGTTCGATCTGGCCAATTTCAAATAGGAAACAATGGGACAGGATTCTACGTCGAATGCAACTTGTTGCGAGCAAATCGGTAGAAGGTAAGTGCCCGAAAAATTAGTGACATTTTTTACGCGATTTTTTTGTATGAATTTGTATTTTGACCATAACTTTCGATCCCATAATCCGATCTGGCCAGTTTCAAATAGGAAACAATGGGACAGGATTCTACGTCGAATGCAACTTGTTGCGAGCAAATCGGTTGAGGATAAGTGCCCGAAAAATGAGTGACATTTTTTACGCGATTTTTTCGTATGAATTTGTATTATGGCCATAACTTCAGAGCCAATTGTCCGATCTGAGCAATTTCCAAAAGGAAACAATGGGATAGAATTATGCGTCGAATGCAACTTGTTGCAAGCAAATCGGTTGAGGATAAGTGCCCGAAAAATGAGTGACATTTTTTACGCAATTTTTTCGTATGAATTTGTATTTTGGCCATCACTTCTGATCCCATAGTCCGATCTGACCATTTTCAAATAGGAAACAATGGGACAGGATTCTGCGTCGAATGCAACTTGTTGCGAGCAAATCGGTTGAGGATAAGTGCCCGAAAAATGAGTGACATTTTTTACGCGATTTTTTCGTATGAATTTGTATTTTGGCCATAACTTCTGATCCCATAGTCCGATCTGACCAATTTCAAAAAGGAAACAATGGGATAGGATTCTGCGTCGAATGCAACTTGTTGCGAGCAAATCGGTTGAGGATAAGTGCCCGAAAAATGAGTGACATTTTTTACGCAATTTTTTCGTATGAATTTGTATTTTGGCCATAACTTCTGATCCCATAGTCCGATCTGACCAATTTCAAATAAGAAACAATGAGACAGGATTCTGCGTCGAATGCAACTTGTTGCCAGAAAATCGGCGGAGGATAAGGGCCCGAAAAATGAGTGACATTTTTTACGCGATTTTTTCGTATGAATTTGTATTTTGACCATAACTTTTCAACCCATAGTCCGATCTGGCCAGTTTCAAATAGGAAACAATGGGACAGGATTCTGCGTCGAATGCAACTTGTTGCAAGCAAATCGGTTGAGGATAAGTGCCCGAAAAATGAGTGACATTTTTTACGCGATTTTTTGTATGAATTTGTATTTTGGCCATAACTTCTGATCCCATAGTTCGATCTGACCAATTTCAAATAGGAAACAATGGGACAGGATTCTGCGTCGAATGCAACTTGTTGCGAGCAAATCGGTTGAGGATAAGTGCCCGAAAATGAGTGACATTTTTGAGTAGTTTTGCACAGACACACAGACACACACACACACACACACACACACACACACACACACACACACACACACACACACACACACACACACACACACACACACACACACACACACACACACACACACACACACACACACACACACACACACACACACACACACACACACACACACACACACACAGACATCACCTCGATTCGTCGAACTGAGTCGATTGGTATATAACACTATGGGTCTCCGGGCCTTCTATAAAAAGTTTGTTTTTGGAGCGATCATATAGCCTTTACCGTATACTTAGTATACGAGAAAGGCAAAACATGTTACAAAAATACAAATTCTTCCGAAAATGTCTTCCAAAACATTGGATATTCTTCTGGGAATCCACCCGGAAACTTATCGTCAAATTATTTTATGAAATATTTTCGATAATTCCCACGGGAATTTCTCCAGAAACGATTGAATGATTGGTGATCACGCAGTCTTAATAAGTAGCGTTTTTGCTCCAAAATCCGGCTCATCGAAATGTCAGAGCAACAACCCAGAATAATCCACCTAGCGGTGATGGTGCCTTTCTCGTGTACATGTTATAATACAAGAAAAAACAGAGAGTAACACAAAAAGCACATAAGAGAGGTCAAGATTGGACTTTAGGGAGATAGATTCAGTTATTTCCCTCAATTTACATTTATTTGCGTTTATTTAAATCCATTGCCGCAGTTTTCGATAATTTTTTTTTTCGAGTTTAAATTTTTTTTGCAAGCGGACCCTTCGGAAAAATGTGGAAAAATCAATATTTTTCTAATAACTCCGAGACGCAATGGCCGATTGGGCCAATATTCAAAAATAAGGAAGGATTCCGCATCGAATACAACTTGTTGCGAGTAAATCGGATAATGCGAAGTGCCAAAAAGTGTGTCTCACATTTTTTGTAAACATACACACATACACACACACACATACAGACATCACCTTAATTCGTCGAGCTGTGTCGATTGGTATATAACACTATGGGTCTCCGAGCCTTCCATCAAAAGTTCTGTTTTGGAGCAATGGTAAAGCCTTTACGTATACTTAGTATACGAAAAAGGCAAAAAAGTATTTAATACTTATTAAAACAACCCTGGAAATTATCCCAATTTTTCTTCCACGAAGTCCTCCAGGAATTCTCCCCAAAAAGTCATCCAGTAATATCAGCTGAGTTTAAATACTTCAAAAATTCTTTCAGAAATCGTTTTGTGAATTCCCCCAAAAATACTTAAGGTATTCCTTAGAAACATCCATGAATGCTGCAAGAATTTTTTTAAAAGAAGAGTGTGTAGAATTTTTTGTAGAAAAATCCGAAAGAGGTCCTGAAAGATTCTAAGTAATGATTCTTAGAAGGTGTACTGAAAACAAAATCTCCAAGAAATTTCTGGTTTGAATCCTTGGAAACTATTGAATGAATTTTCGATGTAATGTGTGAATTTCCAAATGGATTTTTAGGAAAAATTCTCAGAAAAAAATACCGAAAAAGTTGTTTAAGAAATTCTGGAATTTGAAGTATTTTGAAAAAAAAAAGTTTATTTGGAATTTAAAAACACATTTTACATGTAATTCTGAAATAATTTTAGAGCGAAATACGGAAGGAATTCTTGTAGAATTTTCCGGAGGTGTTCTAGATACAATTCCTTGTCGAATGTCCCGTGGATTTTATAGCAAGACTAGATGCCAAGTTGGCCTTACAAAGACATTTTCCCACAACGTTTATCGCACTTATTTAGCTAGAAATTAACTCTCTGCTAGATACTGTTGCCATCCAATGATTTCGATTTGAAGACTTTATCCTCTATATAATAAAAATGAAATGGTCTGTGTTCGTATCCGCATAACTTGAAAACGGCTGGATGGATTTTCTTCATTTCTTCAGCAATTAGGGGCCGTCCAGAAACCACGTGGTCATATAGGGGGGGAGGGGGGCGGGCTTGGCAAATGACCACGATAAGCCACATGGGGGGAGGGGGCTGTTGCTCCCGAACCACGTGGTTTTTTTTTACACGAAAAACTTTTGGTGAATAACAATAGCGGTGTAAAAAATACAAATCATTAAAATTTAATGATTAAATATTAAACGCAAAGCGCATCTAAGGGCCGATGCCCACGTAGCGTCTTTTCAACTCAGCGTTAAAAAGACGTAGGTGCGCATCGAGAAAAATCGATAACGCAGCGTCGGTCGCAACGCCGATGCATATCTGCATTATTTGACCATCTTAGCCTAAGATACATAAATATAAATAAACATACATACATAAATAAACGAAAAAACAGGTTGCGATTCAGTCTCAATTTCCACACAAAAAAATTGGATAGGAAAAATGGAAAAATATTTTTAAAAAATTCCGCCGCAGGTGGTTTTTGGCATCACGCCGCCGACACTTTTTCATCAGCGGACTGCAGCTACAATTTTGAAAAATGTTATGTTTTTACAATAATCCAAGAAAAAATCTTAAGAAGAAAAATTCAAAAGAATTTTTTTGTGGATATTCAGGAAAAATCAAGTAAAGAAATTTCCTGTAAAAACTTTGACATTACTTCATACAATCCTGATAAAGTGCTGGCATTCAGAATTTTTTTTGAACAATTCTCTCTGAAATATTTTGCTTGGAAATTTTGCTACAAATTAGTAACGAAACTAAAAACAAAACATCTCCAGTGTTAATTCCGAAAAATTTTCCTTAAAACTCCGAAAAAAATTCCATGTGAATTCTGTCTGAAAATTAAAAACAGTCCCGTGGGAAATACATATAATTTTCGGTGGAAAAACATTCTAATGAATTTCTTCGACAAGTTCTTCCGAATCTTCACCAGAAATTCTTCTTCATTTACAAAAGAAGTTTTTCGAACATTTTAAGGAGTGCACTTCAAAATGTTCAGTCTCCAGTTAGCCTTGCGAGCAAAGGCGTAGGATTGCCAATCCGGAGATGACGAGTTCGATTCTCGTTCCTGTCTAGGATGTTTTCGGGTGGGAAACATTCTCGACACCCTAGGTATAGTGTATCCATCGTACTTGCTACACAAGATATATAATCGTGCAATGGCTGGAATTTAAAAGCTTTCAATTTATAACTGGGATAATGCTAATAGAATATACTAAGTTGAAAAGCAGACCAACTTTCAGTTGGAATATGGAGCCAATGTCACATAAAACACTTTGATATTTCCGTTGATTTTTTTTTTCAATTATGGAATTTTGAAATGAAAATTTTTCGGAATACATTTTTACGCTCTTTGTGAGTTCTATCACATTTTTTTTAATTTTCCAAGTATTTTTTTATTCGAGGCATTATTTAGAATTTCCACGGAAGAGTCTATGGATTACCTTCAAAAATTCTTTGGATTTTCAAACAATAAATCTTTAGAATTCTCAAGGTTCATGTTTTTTTAATTTGAACCAGAAATAATTTCAAAATTTCATCGGGAATTCATTCTTCTTCGGGATGTCATTTTGATTTCTTTGTAGGTTCAGCTAAACAATGCTTTAAATCTTTACCATGCAAAGATGCACAGTTTAAGGAATTTTCACATCAGAAAATCTTTAAAATTTTGATTTAATTTTTTAAGGAATTCCTACTGGAAATGCTTCAAAAGTACAACCTTCACAAGTACTACAAAAGTACACTTTTTTGTTATTTCCACTTGTAAAAACATCGGAATTTCCTCAGAAATTCATTATTTGTGATTCAGATGAACTTTTTCGATTTTCTACTGGAAGATCTTAGGAATTGCCATCGGAATTTCGATTTTCTACTGGAAGATCTTAGGAATTGCCATTGGAAATATTTTTGCATATTCCGAATAATTTCTTTTGGAAATTAAAAAAAAAACTGCTGAAAAATTCTAAGAATTTCTTTTGGGAAACGAAAAAAAAAATCCATTGGAAATTTAGGAGAATTTCCTTTGACGATTCATTAAAGTTGCCTAGGATTTTGGAAAATATCTTTAGAGATTTTGTAAAAAAGTAAGCTGGATTTTTTATACTTGAAATTCTTCGGAATTTGATGTTTATTGGAATTTTCATCGTAAATATGCATTTCGGATCCTTTTACTGATTCTTCTAGTTCTTAAAAATTTCTACCGACCATTTTTCGGAACTCTTCCACAGAATTTTGGAAAAAATGTCGTTGAAATTCTAAAGATTTTCCGGGGAGACTCCGAAAAATTTCTTATCAATATTCCGAAAGGTTTCCCTTGCAACTCCAGAATAATTATTCTTTAAAAATAAGAAGATCTTGGAATTTAAAATTAATCCAAGCAATAAATGTATACAATAATTTAGGCTTAAGAAGCCTAGTTTTTATGATATTGAATAATTATCATAATTTATCGAAAAAAAATATAATGCACCTAAATCTTCTAAATGCACAAAATTCAAGTAGTGCGCATGAGAAAGGTTATGACATAGAGAAGCTTGCATTTAAAAAATCAACATGAAATTCTAAATAAAATGCTTTTAAATTCATAAAAGGGTCTGAGAACTAAGGAGATTCCTGCGATATGAAAAAAAGTGGCAGTGTTCCAGAAAAAAACTCTCCAATTCCTAAAATAATCTAGGCTAAAAAATAGTGTTATAATAACGATAGAAATTGAATTTAAATGTTTGAATCATTCTAAACAGATGGGTGGTCAGATAAGATGGGTCATCCTGAAGGTTAAGCCAGTGGTTAATATTCAGGAACACGAGATGCTCAAGGTACTTCAAAATGCTCTCAAGTTCAACCCACGAATCTACCAGATCAATAAAGACATTTGCAATGTTCTCATCATCGGTATATACCCAATCCGATGAAATAAGTATATGACCCTAATTTCCATTAACATGAGATCCAAGAGACAAGGTACCCAAAATTATCTTGAGTCAACAGCAAGTTGCGCAATGACTATGAGGTTTGTTCGCAATCAGTTTTTGTAGAAGCACTGGGTTCACGGACTTGAATGATCAAGTAGTTCCAGGACGTTTTGTATAAACTAAAAAGTCTGTAGTAGCTTGTATAAATAATAATTGAAATCATATTAACCCAATGGACCTACTGGGATATTATATCATACATCATTCATAAGTTGGTTAATTGGATAAATCGAATGATCCGAACTCCAAAATAATAATTGGTCTATAACAGAGATTCCCAAACTGTGGGTCGCGACCCCCAAGGGGGTCGTGGGCTGTTCAGTGGTGGGTCGTGAAAGACAAATTTTAATTCATAATTTTGTTACTCAAATCTATTCCATATTTTGAATTAGGATCTAACTAATGATTGGATGATTAAAGATATACGATATTTGGGCAAGTAGAAAGAAGTCCTATACAATCCAAATGTAAGCCCCTAACCCAATCCAAAACCAATCCTAATCCAATTCGAATCCGATCTAAATCGAATCCAAATCTATTTAAAATCCAATCCAAATCCAATCGTAATCAAATCGAAATACAATCTGAATAAATTTCAAACCAATCCAAATCCAACCCAAATTCAAATCAAATCCCATCCAAATCCAATCCACATGCAATCCAAAAACTTGACGAATTTCTAACAAATACAATGATGGGATATAAAGCAGTTTATTATAATTTGTCCAATCTAACGCGAACTCATTTTATCTAATTTCATAAAATTTATGCATTTGGTACACAGAAAAAAATAATGAAAAGTAATCGACGCGTAAATAATAAAGACGTGGAAAATTACACTATTCTGGACGTACATGAATCTTTTCCAACAAGTTCGCCCTAAATGTATGCAATTTACATAGCATTATGACACTTATTCGTATAAAAAGAGACATAATGCAATACAAATTGCATACATTCAGGTGATATTATCGTTTAAATTTACGCTCTTTTTGGCATTACCTTTATGTGCATTACTTTCGTGTAAATTTCAACAACTTTTTCTATCTGTGTACTTGGTGGGTCGCAAGCAGTATGGGATTCTGCTAGGTGGGTCGCATAACCAAAAGTTTGGGAACCTCTGGTCTATAATACATCCATTTCTCTACGAGTCGCTTATGAAAGGACCATTGACTGAAGCATATTCGAGATGTGGAATAGAAGTTCCTTGGAAATTTATTCCAAAGAACCATCAGAGTGACCGAGAAAATATTTTTAGTATGGCATCATTTGCTTCCACGAGTCGATATCAAAATAAAATTTCAATGAAGAATTAGAAATTTTGAGAGATGAGCCAGCTCTGGATTTAAAATCTCTTTAGTAGAGAAAAAATAGAAATTTTCCATAATAAAATAGGAAATTGCCAATAAAGAACAATAATACACACAACAATAATAAATTAGCACTTGTAAAAGCAAAAATTTGCAATTATGAAACAAGAATTTTCCATAAAGAAATCAAAATGTTCAACGGAAAAATACAAAATTTTCATGAACGAATCAATACTAGCAATGAACAATTAAAAAAAATTATTTTATAATTATTTAATTCTAATATTGATGATTCTGAAAACAATACTGAAATTTCAACAGGAATGCTTCTCAAAAGAAACAACAGTAGGAGGTTTCATTTGCATCTCTAATATTACATATTTACTTTGTGATTCTCTGATAAACCTTTCATTGTATAAGTTCAGTTCAGATGCTTCGCTGAGGTTAATATCTTAAGATTTTCCAGTAGCTCCAGAGCTATGGAAGGTCTCAAATACTCTAAGGAATCTATAGGGTCATTCAGTGATGAACTTTATAGTTATTCAAAAAAAAAACATGAATAAAAAAATTTTGAAAAAATTAAAAGTATAGGGATGTTTTTGAAAATTTCTAAACCATTATAAATTTTTCTCGAAATTTTTATGAGATATTCGCGAGCCCACATTTTTTTGTATCCTCCTGAAGCATGAAGGTATGCGAGTTCTAGATATCCTAATACCTGATACACATTACAACATGATAACATAATCAAAATTTTCGACTTCATGAAAATTTATAATTTCCATGCTGGGTTTAGTTTAATTTTGAATCAATTGAAATTGTCCATCTTCAAAATTGATCGGGTTAACCATATGTTTTATTTTTTGTTAAATATCTTGGCTGTGCATATGCACAGCATATGTTTCGAAATGGACAAATTGATATGAAATTTGCGAAAAAGAATCCACGTGTCTTGGAGGGACACGAACCCTCAACCTCCTACTCTCTAGATAGGCGTGATAACCCCTACACAACAAGACCACTTAAAGGTCACGTTTGCGGAAAAGCCATCAGAATCCGAGTACCAACCTCCACCGCGGTTAGCTCTCTTTTTTGCAAATTGAATATCTTTCGGATGCTTGATTTGCCCAATCTCCACATTTGCTTTACTGTTGTATATCCACAGCCAAGCGAGTTTCTTTTTCGCAAATTTCATATCAATTTGTCCATTTCGAAACATATGCTGTGCATATGCACAGCCAAGATATTTAACAAAAAAATGGTTTTCGTACGGCCGAGTTGCCGAATAATATGCAATTAATTGTAATCAAGTGTCGGTCTTTCACCGTCATTAGTCGTCTGAGTACACGCGACCGTTTACGTAAAGGCAATCAAACTCATCAAATGCTTTAGCCAAGCAAGCCTTTGGCACAGCAGAGTGCGATTGAATTCGCATTCTATACCCTCCCGCCCAGTCCGTTGCTGGGGGGCATGGAGTGCGATCCTCTCGTTTAATAAACAATGTGCACTCGCTTGGCTGTGGATATACAACAGTAAAGCACATGTGGAGATTGGGCAAATCAAGCATCCGAAAGATATTCAATTTGCAAAAAGAGAGCTAACCGCGGTGGAGGTTGGTACTCGGATTCTGATGGCTTTTCCGCAAACGTGACCTTTAAGTGGTCTTGTTGTGTAGGGGTTATCACGCCTATCTAGAGAGTAGGAGGTTGAGGGTTCGTGTCCCTCCAAGACACGTGGATTCTTTTTCGCAAATTTCATATCAATTTGTCCATTTCGAAACATATGCTGTGCATATGCACAGCCAAGATATTTAACAAAAAAATGGTTTTCGTACGGCCGAGTTGCCGAATAATATGCAATTAATTGCATATGTTTTAGTTACATAAGGTTTTTTTTTTTAATTCTTGTACTTGAAAAAAACCACGTGGTCATAGGGGGTCGGCCAAATGACCACGATAAGCCACATGGGGGGGTGGGGGTTGAAAATCTTCAAAAATATGACCACGTGGTTTCTGGATGACCCCTTACGTTCGTTATCATTTCCGACGGGTTTATTTGATACTTTTTTATGCAAAAATCACAAATAAAGTTGAGTAAATAGTCAAAAACTAAAATTAAGATTCGTATGGAAATTTCGCATGGGCAGTTCACCGCGCGTTTTTGCCTGCTATGCAGGTCAACGTCTGCCGGGTCAACTAGTAGGAAATAAAAATAAATTCTCCATATATACTTGGAAGTTTGAGCCCTTCTTAGCCGTGTGGCAAGATGCGTGACTACAAAGCAAGTCCACGCTGAGGGTGGCTGGTTTCGATTCCCGGTCTAGTCGAGGAAATTTTCTCGACTTCTCAGGGAATTAAAGTATAATCGTGCGTAATAGCTTCATGACATACAAATGCAAACATTGTAGTTTGGCTTCGAAAACCTCGGGTCTAGATTTGATAATAGAGCCCAGCATCCTTAAGAAAGCAGAATAGCTGCCACTTTAGCTTCGTCGTCGGCTAGAGTGTCCCGAATACGGTCATGGATCCCATAGAGTTCTCTAGGATACTCGTATTTTGGGACATCTGCAGATGAAGTGCTCTTCCCTGTCTTGACTACGCAAAGGTCACATTGAAACCGGAAAGCGCCCCCACCAAAATTGTATGTCCGGTCCGTAATTTCGAAACAATTGTATCTCTTTCTGCGAAGCCAGTTTACTCCAGGGGCCGGTAGTGCCTTTAATCTTGTAGTAGTAGTTGTTGCTGCTCTAAATCCGTGCCCAATTCTGGCTGACCTGACTTTGACTTTTTGTCGACTTTTTAACGGCGGCCTTCGTGTTCAACGCTTGCAGAGCATCGGCATCTACGTGACCCTTGATGCCACAATGGTCAGGTATGCAGGCGAAGCAGGTATTTGACACCATGCCAGCGAAAAATCCTTGGATCCATGTACATATGTTTAGAAGTGTTACTCTGGAGAGCGGCGACGACGCTGGTGGAATAAGTGAGAATCGCAATCGGCTTGTAAGCTGGAACTATAACGGTGCCAAAATGGCAGCAGCTTCAGCAGAGGAGATGTTGCACTGACTGGCTAGACTCTCTGTTCCAGTGGCTGTCGATAATCACTTGCCCAACTTTTAGTCTGGTGTTTCTATTGTTGTTGCGGTATTTTTAGCAAGGGTGTCTATAAGACAGATGCGGGACTTGCAAGCTACTTTCATTGCCCAGAAGTGCAGCAGAGACGTGAGTTTCTGGTCGATGTCAACTCCAAGCACCCGGACAATCTTCCGGTTGGGGATAGCTTACATGCAGAGCTTTTTGGAAGGTCCTGCCAACTGGTGCCGGCCACTGCAGGTGTGCTCCCGGACACACTTGCTGGCTTTCATTACTGAACCGACGCATGAAGCCCAGTGATAAATGGTACCTACTGTCGCCTGAGCTTCGATCCTGGTCCTTCCAGGCGTCCTGCTGACCACGATAAAGAGAATGTCGTCGGCATATTCGGAAACGTACACCGTCCATGGCGATGGAGAATAGCTTTACCGCTAAGACCCACCCTTGGGGGACGCCTATTTCTTCGGGGAACTCGTCTGATGATTGCAATGTTCATCGTAAGGTGCGTAAGGCCTTGCGTCTAGCTTCAACAACATGCCAAGTTTTCTCGGTCCACCATCGAAGTGCACGACGACCAGGACGACCACTGGACTGAGGAATGGCTTGCTAGGTGGCAGCGAGAATCGTGTCGGTAAAATCGGGGAAGGATGAGGGAGGTTAGTCCGCGCAAGCGAACGACATGGTGCGCAAGTACACTTCCCAATCCGCTTTACCATATTTCCAACGGCGTCTCTTGATGTCAACAGGAGAAGGAGCGTTGGTGAAAATCTGCACAGGCAGCAAATATGAACAGGAAAAGCTCGGTAGGACGGATCTACTTACCGCAGTGACATCAATGAATGTGGCAGAGTGCCCGTTGAAAAAGGTGGGGGATCCGTCATTGAGAGTGACGAGGTCACCTTCCTGGAACGCTACGACTAAAGAAGTGCCTCGAGAGTCGGCCCTGGATCCTTCCCACATAGGATGTGTGTGGCCCCAAATGGCCGGAGTGAACTGTTATGACAGCAGCTCTCCGTGGGTGCGTGTGCACGCCACGGAGGTCTGACCAGAAGAGACCGAGTCATGGCTTGCTGCGCACTGATCGACACGCTGAGGTGTTAATGTATGATCACACGCTGATGGTAACTTACTCAAACCCCACATTTCTTGCATAGAACGCAATGATTTTTTTTATGTAGAGCTACGTCTGACTTTTCTATATTGGGCTACACTTTACGACTGTAAAAACTCGAAAAACGTCATGAAAATATGATAGACTTTGATCATTAATATCTAATCCGTTTCCGATGGATTTTCAATTTTCTTGGACCACTCGATCAAGGAAGAGTCAACGCTTCATACCCGATGTACACTGAAGTTGGGATTTACGCAGTTTTTTACGTTGTTTTAATTTACGCGGCTTATATCCTCCGCGTGAAAACCGACTCCAGTGTTACAATATTTACATGTATGATTATTTACTTTTGAAAACTTGCTAACAGTTTAGCAATCGGTTCCGGCGAATCAGTCAATCTCGTAAGTGCATCGCAAGCTTCTTCTTCCATAGCACTACATTCCAACTGAAACTTGGCCTGCTTTTCAACTTAACAATCTATTAGCATTTCTTTAGCTATTAATTGAAAGCTTTCTATGCCTGCCTTTGCATCTTTGCCATCTTGTGTCGCAAAGTCAATGGATACACTATGTCGAGAATGTTTCCCACCCGAAAACATCCTAGATCGGATCAAGAATCGATCTCGCCATCTCTGGATTCTGCGCCATTGTTCGTAAGGCTGACTGGAAACCTCAAGCCAGCATAGACGTCAAGTTATTGCAACTTAGAGGGCTTTTAGCTGATGCAGTTCATTTCTGCTAAGTTACACGCGCGTTTCCTCTAGAACGCTTGGGAGCGTTTGACAACAGCTTCTCGCTTACGTCTATTGCTGTCAGTTCTGGTAAACTTTCTTCGGCTCGTTTTTTCTGATTTCTAGGTGTCTGCCGGAGGAAACACAAAGTCCTACGCAACTCACTTGAAGGAATAATAATTATTGTAATTGTTATCAATAAACTGTCAAACTTCTTTGTCACGTTGAGTTGCATCGCGTCAATTCTGACTTCCTCCATAGGATGACCTGACCACCAAACGCCGTTGACAGCCCAGCTTTTACGGTGGACTTTTCTGTAATGAGGCAACGAGCTTTAAGACTGACTTAGTGCTTAGTCTCTGTTCCAGTTTGCATCGGTTGCAGCGGTACTCTATCAGCCAGGGATTGAATCCTTCTCATACGATAATTATTGGAATTATCATTTCATAACTTTTCAGTTGTGAAAAGTAGGCGATTTGTTATCTACGATAACTTTTCAAATTTTGGAATTGATTATCATTCAGATGTAAACCTAACTAATACCAATTTAATGTCAACAATGAAGTTCAATCGGATTTTTGGCATTGTGTTTTGGTGTTATGTAGGAAAATAAGTTCAAAAAGTAGCACTTACCAATGCTTCGAATCGAGATACAATTATCGAACAATACTTACTCTCTAACGAGTTTTTATCAATTGATAATTTGGATATGTGATCGCTTGAGAGTGTTGTTCATCCTCGATTATTTGAAAATTTTATTTTCATCACCCTTTTCAAATGTTGGTCTTAAAATAATATACATCACTAGGGATCGTAATGCTCACTCAATCTCAGGAGCACAGGATAAACAACGAAAACAGATTCACCCTGGGCTTTAAAAACGCTTGCTTTGGTCTCAATGAACAAAAAAGTCGAAAACCTGTACATTATATACAGCTATGTAGTTCAACGTCATCTTTGCGTACAACCCGATTGAGCTGCACGTTTGAGTTTTTAAGTTATTTACGCTAGACGAAGATGAACATATTGCTTTTGAGAAACCGATAATTTCCTCTGAAAACTGAACTCCAAAATAAACTTGACTGATCATCGTGGTTTTCAATCGCAGAACAACGAAATGCACGTCAATAGGTTGTATCGTTTAAATGTTAAACTAAATTGGTACCTATGTAGTGTTATGGTTTTGATCTCAAAAGAAACATTTAATATTGTAGCAATAATCTAAATATCTTATACCGTCCATTAAATCCATTTATCAGCTTCATAAATAGTAATACCAGTAAGCTGACATTCAACATATTGATGTTGAATTTGCTAACAACCGCTTTTTTTTTTTTTTTCCTGTTCGGGTGTGCCACTGCGACCAGTTATTAGATCTATTGTAGCGTTACCCGTATCCTTAGTGTTTAAGTGCATGTCGAATTACTCCATTACTATTGATAAGCAATGCAGTATCGGTTTCGATACAGTTGTTGTTTTGTTTTCTCAAGAGCACCATGACAAGGTCCCGCTATTTAGACCCTTCACAGAGAGCAATCCCATTGAAGGCGCGCCCCTTATCAATAGGAAATCAATCCTGTCTTGAGAAAACATAACAGTAATACTGTTTTTGGCCATGTATCGGAGCCCTAGCCACATCCTTGTCTTGCTTTTAGAATATCACCAGTAAAACTACAAACCTGGATTTAGCTCTGTCTACAAGACCATTTCAAGCAAGAGAATTTGTTCAGTAATAAGAACTTCCGTGTGTTCCTCTCACTACCATTGTTCACCAGTTCGAGAAGAGTTAGTACGTATTTAAACCCTAACTCGATTTTTCCAGCAATCAGTTCAGCCTAGGGACGGGTACCGAGGTTTTTAACTAATTGCTTGAAAAGTTGTTTCCGCTGCATACAGTTTAGCCTCAAACAAGAGGAATTCGAGTCTTTCAACTGTCCGAAAGGTAACATTAATTATGTTTTATTTCTGAGACTGCTGTTGGTAGCGGGGACTAAATACGATGAATCCTTAATTACCACAACTCATTGCCCTAGCTAGAAAATGGATTAAGCTAGGGCTCTGTTTGGTAGATCTTACACAGCAACACACTACGTCAAAGTGATCTACCGTGTTACGGGAATAACAACCGCTTAGAACATGTGTTCCCAAACTGTTGGCCGCGACTCCCAGGGAGGTCGTGGGCTGATCAATGATGGGTTGCGAAAGACGAATCTTGATTCATACTTTTGTCCTTTTTTTTGTCCCACAAATCAATCTAATGCAATCAAATGCAATCCTAATTCAAATCTAATTCAAATCCAATCCAAATCCAATTCAAATCTATTCCAATCAAGTCCAACTCCAACCAAAATCTAATCCAAATCCTATCTAAATCAGTTCTAATATCAAATAATTTCCAATCCATTCAACGTAATATAATGGTGGGATATGAAGCAATTCATAATGGTTTGTACAATCTAACGCGAACTCATTTTAATCCAAATTCTAAAAGCCAATGTGGGACGGTCGCAAGCAATATGCGACTCTGCAAGGTGGGTCGCATGTACAAATAGTTGGGGAACATTTGGCCTAGGATATGATATTTATCTAAAATTTCGCGGAGATATCGTACTTAAATAAGATAGTATAAGTATATACCTAAACTGTAGACTTATGTTAACCAGTACTATTAGCCAATAACTCCAAACTTATGACTTTGTGAATGATAGCAACGTTTTTGAGCTTCGTGAATGTTGGATATCTTATCCAACGGGTAATTCCGCTATGACTACTAAGTCAGTGAACTCCAAAATAAACTTCGAGATAATATAAATATTAAGCTTTCCAGAACAACTTTGTAGCATACGATAGATCTCCATATCTCTTCGATTTCGTTGGAACTAGCTTAACTGGTAGTCTGGGGCCGTACACTTTATACGTAAGCATTTTTTCTGGGTTTTTCGAAGCTCCCCCCCACGTAAGATTTTTTCCATGCAAATTTTTTTTTTATTTATATGGCGCGTAAGATATTGACAGCCCCCCACCCCCCATAAGTGCTTACGTAATATGTGTACGTCCCCTCTCATGTACACTAAATTTGCCAGTTTGTACATTTTATGTACATTTCAAACAAAATCAGTGCTTCCATGACCCACCTTGAGATTTTCTAGATTTTCATCCCTTTTCTCGGCAGTCTTCTAGACGCGCTTTGTGGTATTGCAAACCACAAACCATTTTCCAGAGATCTCCCGCGATTTGTGATTTTCCAAACCACAATCCATTTTCCAGCGGTCTTCCAGACGCGCTTTGTAGCAATACAAACCTTGTGTTTTTTTAATCATCAAATATTTTAACACATTAGCATATAAACAAATTGAATTCAACTCACCTTTTGAAATAAGCGTCAGGATCCAACAAATAACCTGGCAGGATCGCTAAAATGTGTGGCCCAAATGGCTGGAGCGAACTATTATGACAGCAGCTCTCCGTGGGTGCGTGTGCATGCCACGGAGGTATGACCAGAAGAGACCGAGTCATGGCTTGCTGCGCACTGATCGACACGCTGCGGTGTTAGGGTGCGGCCAGAGTAGACGCGAAGTGCGAAGCGAAGCGTCCATACGATTTGACAGCTCCTTATTATTGATTGTTATTCCTTTGTGTGCAATTTTCGCGCCGCGTCGCGTAGACGCGTCTACTCTGGCAGGCACCTTAATGTATAATCACACGCTGATGGTAACTTACTCAAACCCCACAGGATGATGGGCGTGCATATCCCCAAGGAGGAGCAGGGGGAGAAGCGTTCTGCATGAATTGCTCTCCTTTCTTCTATCGGCGGGAAAGAGGCCGCAAGGGACGTAACCATTTAAGATGCTGATCGCATACTTCCGTGCAGCCGGACACCGACAACTGATAGGTCTTCATCGATATAGAGGGCATCGAAGGGAATATCCCGCAGTACCCCGATGGCTACGGAGAGCCTGAAGTTGCTTCCATCATTGCTGGTCTAACGGTATTTACCTTGGTATTTACCTCCTAGGTGTGATGTCGAAGAGATCTAGTGATCCTTGATTAAGTTTTAAGAGAGAGAGATTAGTATAATCAGTGGTGTGAGACGAGCGGTGAATAAAGATTGACGTGCTTCAGTAAATTGTGCTCTGTAGTTTCTTGTGAACCCCAAATTCGGAAGTACCTCGATATTTCAGATACCACATTGGCGACGAGGATAAATGTGAGTAATTCTAATAAAAGCAATGGAAATAATTAAGAAAATTATAAACTTTCATGATAACCAACGCACCATTCGGCACTTTTTTTTTTGGAACACCGTCCAGTCACGTGTTCGAAAAAAAAAATCAAACATGTGTAATTCCCATGGTAACCGTAACCGGAGCAGAAATCGTCATTGATAAAATGAATACTAGTCAGTGAAATGAATACGCGATAGAATAAAAATATATCAGTTTTTTGTTTTCATCGGATGATGAAAAAACAATTCATCCGATGCATATTGACACTAAAGTTGGGCATGGTGGGTTATTAATCAATTCTGGGATCATTCCATGTCCTTGTCAACTGTCATAATGTTCGAGGAGTTCATTTCTCACAAAGCTTTGGCACGCGTTCATTCAGTTCATTCATTATGTTTTCATATTTGTCATTTCGATTGTAGTAAACAAAGTTCTAACAGTTTCAAATTTCGGTGATATCGTGATATTCTGCATATTTCTGGTGAAGTTTTCAATATGAATATATTTGAATTAACCGGGAACCGTTATGAAGGTAAACTGAGTGTGCTGCAGTACGTAAGTTTTATTGTTAAGGAAGATCCATAAAGTACGTCACGCAAAAATCGGCGATTTTCAACCCCTCCCCTTCGTCACACTTTTTGTATTAAACCTCTACAATTTTTGTATGAGTCGTCACGCTGCTCGGAACCCCCCCTCCCCCCTATGAGCGTGACGTACTTTGTGGATGCCCCCTAATAACACAAAAGCACATAATATGATTTGGATATCGGTGATCTGTTTCCTTCATTGCTTTCATTATTCAAAGGTAAGTACTAAGTGAATTAAAGAAATAAAATTACAATAGTTAAAGCACAGTCTTTTATTACAACGAGTTGAACAAATGTATGTAAGCTAATACGTGCTATTACGCTGCGTGTTGTAAGTACCGTTTTTTATAATAACGTTACGTGCTTTACGGTTATACAACGGTAATGTTCATTTTTGAGATACACTGAGAAAAATGATAATATTGTTTTTGAAAAAAAATAAGAGGTAATATTTTATGCAGAGCATACAAAAATGAGTATTATCATTAGTTCAACAATTCTGAATAAGCGGTTTCGCCGTAACAAGTGAAAAGGCGGCTCTCGCCACTAATTTGAGAAGGCGGTTTTCGTCACTACTTTGAGAAGGCGGTTATCGTCGTGATTTTCGTGGAAATTTCTTGGTTATCACTTTTTTTCAGAATGTGGATTTCGACCCTATTTCAAGAAGGCGGTTCTCGTCAGAACTAATAGCAGGCGGTGTTCGTCGCAATTATTGTAAAAGGCTATTTCTATATGTAAATACTTCAAGAAGGCGGATCTCGTCATTACGGTTTTCGTCACTATTGTATGAAGGCGGATCTCGTCACTTCTCAGAGAAGGCGGTCCTCGTCAGAAGAATTAAGCAGGCGGTATTCGTCATAAATATTGGAAAGGGCGGTTTTCGTCACTTTAAAAGAAGGCGGGCTTCGTCACTTTGGTTTTTGTCACAAAAAAAAAGTCAGCAGATGATTCTCATCAAACTATTGAATAAGGCGGTTTTCGTCACAACTCAGTAATGGGTATTCCGTAATTATTACGTGATAAATTTAAGTGTTCGCTATAAATACACAAAGAAGGATTATGCACTATTTCGAGATAGCGGATTATATCAAAATGATGACAATATATTAAATTTATTTATTAATATCAATTCAAAATATGAGAGAGTTTCATCACATTTTTTTTTTCAATGATTGTGGAATGGTGCGTTTGAGTTATTATTTGTAAGATGCTGGTCCAGAATAATTTTTATTACTATTTTTACTGGTTTTCCCAGAGGAGCGACATCCAATTTTTTTACTATGGATTTTGACAGGTTTGCCTGTTCGTTCTTTTTTGGGTGATAAATTTATCCCCCAGTGTCAAATTACCCCAATACTGATTTATTTTGCAATAGTATGTGCGCGAATTTTAAATGTTTTCGTTTTTACAGGAGAATGTGATGCAAAACGCCCATGCCACTTAATAATGCAACATGATACAATCATGATTTAATAGAGAAAAAAAGGAACAAACTATAAATTAAAACTATTTTACACTCGATTCCTTGCTTTAAACTTAAGAATGTTCAACTTATTTGCTCATTTCTTCAGAATGCTACTTTCACAAGGTACTGTCTATGCTTTTGTTCGTTTTATATCATGTTCACCCTCGTAATTGTTTATGTTGAATTCGCAGTACACTCGTATTGGTGACTTAGAAAAAATGTGACAAAGATGGCGTAGCTTGTCATCCCCGTGGGTTTTCCCAAATATCCAAATGTTTGAAAAAATAACAGTATGGACATCCGCATCAGACCATTTCAAACATCGCTCGAGTCTTCTCAATTACCGATGGCTTGGGCCAAATGGAAGCGTGACCTTGAGTGCTACTTTGAATCTGAAAAGATTGAAGGGCAGTACGAAAAACGGTCCAAATTACTTTATCTCGGTGGCTCTGATCTAAGAGATATTTACGACAATTTGCCCGAAGTTGAAACAGTATCGCTGGTCGTTATAAATCCCCCGTATTATGACGCTGCAATCGCGAAGTTGGATGCGCATTTCGAGCCATTTCGCAGGCGGACATATGAACGCCATCTGTTTCGCCAAATCGCACAGAAATCGACTGAACGATTTTCCGACTTCGTTTTACGGCTAAGAACCCAAGTTAAGAGATGTGAATACGACAAACCAGAGGAGATGATATTGGATCAGATAGTAGAGAAGTGCTATACTGACAAACTTCGCCAGAAACTGTTGAAGCGTGATATGTTGCTGAACGAAGTGGAGAGCCTCGGTACAAGTTTGGAGGAAAGCGAGCGGAAAATGAAAGAATTTTCAAGGGTTGCGACGTCGAACGACCAAATCAGTAAAGTATCGAAATGGAAACCGGAAAAGAAAAACGAGACTTTTGGTAAATTATTAAAATTGAAATGAAGTATTAAGAAGATTTTCTAAATTCAGATTATTTTAGGTATGGGAAAACATCAAAATGTTCAGTTCAAACATCAATATGTTCAGGGAAGGAATCGATCGACCCCAGTTTGTTACGCTTGTGGTAAGCGGGGTCATGTCAGAGGAGCTGACTCTTGTCCGGCAAAGGGTGCAGCATGCCTGAAATGCAAAGGCATCGGGCATTTTGCTAAGCAATGCTTGAAACGAGTCAACTATAATAGCCAATATCCGAATTCTACAAAGCGCATCAGAATTGTCCACGGCGACGATACTCAAGATAAAGATAATGAATACATATTTTATGCTATGGGGGAGAATACATTCATGTTTGAAGTAGGGGGAGTCCAAGTACCAATGGTCATCGACTCGGGCGCTGCTGCAAACATCGTTAGTCAGACAACATGGGAGAAAATGAAACAGATGAAAGTATCGGTGTGGGACATGTCAACGGACATTGATAAAATTTTACATGCTACGCTTCGAACGAGCCATTATATATGTCGGGAAGTTTCATGGCAATGATTCAAGGAGGCGAAAGGAATCTGGCGGCGAAATTCTATGTTGCCAAGGCAGGACAACAAAATTTGTTGGGTGACCAAACGGCGAAAGCTCTGCAGGTCCTGAAAGTTGGTTTTGATATCGGAAACATCTCTAAATCTCCACAAGTCGAATTCCCGAAGTTCAAAGGTGTTACAGTTGAAATACCAATCGATGAAACCGTTCAACCTGTGCAGCAAGCCTTTCGGCGTGCCCCGTACGCTCTTGAGGATAAGGTGAACGATAAGTTACAAATGTTGCAGAAAGAAGGGATTATCGAACGTGTAAGTGGACCATCTCCTTGGGTCTCTCCTATGGTTCCAGTTTTGAAGTCTTTTGGTGAAGTTCGTTTGTGCATCGATATGCGTCGAGCAAACCAGGCGGTTCTCCGAGAAACGCACCCACTACCTCTGGTAGATGAAATTATTGGATCAGTGTCAGGCGCTAAACTTTTTTCAAAAATCGATATCAAGGACGCATATCATCAACTGGAAATATCGGAAAGATCTAGGCCAATTACTACTTTTATTACAAAAAGCGGTTTATTCAGGTAAATTGTAAAACTATTGATTTTTTTAATTTGAATTCGTATTCTAAAATATTACGCAAATAAAATTAGTAATTTTTGAATTATATTTCGTATTTTTCTAATAATGGACATTCTGTAGATATAGAAGACTCATGTTTGGTATCAGCTGTGCTCCGGAAATCTTCCAAAAGACAATGGAATCATTACTAGCCGGCTTAGAAGGAGTTGTTGTTTATCTTGATGATATAGTAGTATTCGGGTCGACACAGGAAGAACATGATAAACGTCTTCAAGCACTCTTGAAACGTTTACAGGAATATGACGTTCTTTTGAACAACGAGAAGTGCATTTTCGGAGCAAAGGAAATTGATTTTCTAGGACATGTGCTGAGTGAAAAAGGTGTTAGCCCAACGGAAAGCCGAATTGAATCGATAACCAAATTTAGGGAACCGAAAACAGTAGCTGAGCTTAGAAGTTTCCTGGGTTTGATTACTTATGTTGGACGATTCATTCCGAATCTGGCAGCCAAAACGGAACCACTGAGGATTTTGTTACGTACAGGAGTAACATTTTCATGGAGCGACGATCAGCGTAAAGCTTTCAGAAGGATAAAAGGCAGTCAGCGATATAGGCTATTTGGGTTTCTTTGATCGCAAGAAGAGAACGAAATTAATAGTAGATGCAAGCCCTGAAGGTTTAGGGGCGGTCCTACTTCAAGAAAACATGGATGGTCAAAATCAGATAATCGCGTTTGCAAGCAAGGCACTTACCGACTTAGAGCGCAAATACTTCCAAACTGAACGTGAAGCTTTAGCGATCGTGTGGGGGGTTGAAAAATTCCGATTATACTTACTGGGTATCAAGTTTATTCTCATTACTGATTGCAAAGCATTAAAATTCTTATTCAACCCCCGATCTCGTCCATGTCCACGAATTGAGCGATGGGTGCTTCGTATTCAGTCTTATAACTATGACATTAAGTACGAGCCAGGGGCAACAAATCTGGCCGATGCATTATCCAGGTTGTCAGTAAGTAGCGAGAAGCCTTTCGATAAGACGACAGAAACCTTTATTAACCATCTAGTGGTAAACTCGATTCCGGAAGCTGTAACACTTGTTCAAGTGGTTGAAGCAACTGAGCAAGATGAAACACTTCAGAAGCTTCAAAAGGCACTACAAACTGGATGTTGGTCAGATGAAGTAAAAGCTTTCAAGTGTTTCAATTCAGAAATACATTCAGCTAAGGGCGTTCTGTTGAGAGGAGACAGGCTTATAATACCCACAGTACTCCGACAACAGGTACTGACATGTGCGCATGATGGTCATCCAGGAATGAGTGTAATGAAACGTAGATTGAGACAAAAAGTTTGGTGGCCAAAAATAGATGAGTGCGTTGAAAAATTTGTGAAGCATTGTGGCTCATGCACGCTTGTGTCAGCTGTAGGTCCCCCTGAACCAATGCACCGTTCAAGAATTCCTGATCGACCTTGGTGTGTAGTAGCAATAGATTTCCTAGGACCACTGCCTTCGGGGCATTTCCTTCTTGTAATAATTGACTACTTTAGTAGATTTACTGATGCGATCGTAATGAAGCAGATAACTAGTGAACTAACTATTCAAGCATTATTCGAAACATTCAGTCGTTTCGGAGTACCAGAAACAATCAGATCGGACAATGGGCCACAGTTTGTAAGTGATTCTTTCCGTGCTTTCTGTCGTGAATTTGGCATCGATCACCAAAGAACCACACCGTATTGGCCCCAGGCAAATGGAGAGGTGGAACGAATGAATAACACAATTCTTAAGCGACTAAGGATCAGCCAGGTAGAATGATCTCCCATTTGGAAGTGGGATTTGCGTACTTTCCTGTTAATGTACAATTCTACGCCGCATTCTACGACAGGAGAAGCTACATTGGCACTAATGTTTGGCAGATTACTTAGAGATAAAATCCCGCACAACACCAAAAGACTGTGGATGGAAGGAACCAAGGATCGCGATTGGGAACGGGAAGTTTCAGCAGCCGAATCAACAGACCGTCGTAGGAACGCCTAAACCAACCAGTTGAAAGAAGAAGACATCGTAATTGCCAAAAGGAATTCGAAGGAGATCAAATTATTTACCAATTCCAGCGAGGAGAGTTTCAAAATTATTGCAAGAAATGGATCGGAGGCAAGCATCCTCTCAATGGAAACTGGCAAAGTATATCGCTGGAATATAACCCATCTCAAATCCGTAGATGAACCGGTTGAAACCCAAACATCAACACCCGGTGAAGAAATGATACAGACTCCGCATCACCAGATTCCAATGGAAGAACAAACAGCTATCCGTCGCAGTCGTCGAGAGACGAAACGTCCTGAATATCTCGAACAATATATACAATTGGATTGAAATTATTTGTAAGAGGGAGTGTGATGTCGAAGAGATCTATAGTGATCCTTGATTGAGTTTTATGAGGGAGATTAGTATAATCAGTGGTGTGAGACGAGCGGTGAATAAAGATTGTCGAGCTTCAGTAAATTGTGCTCTGTAGTTTCTTGTGAACCCCAAATTCGGAAGTACCTCGATATTTCAGATACCACACTAGGGTCCGGTACATGATGGTGTCGGATACACGGTTGACCTTTTGGAGGGCGATGGTCCAGGGTATGCTGTGGTGCACCATTAGCTCGAGGTTCGGAAGGTAATTCCAGAACCCATTAATGTTCCATTGGAGACAAAACTTGACCTACAGCGGAATGATGAGGCTGAGAAAGGGGATGGTAAAAGGCCAAAGGGATTTTTTTTGCCGTTGCTGACGTTGGTCTTCTGGGCAGGCCAAAGCCAGTAAACAATGCTCGATGCATCAAGGGATGACGATGAAGAGGAACTGGGACCACTAGGCGTAACATTGTGCGGCCGGGAGGGGCTCGCCGGCAATGGGTGAAAGGCGCTGAAAGTGGGACTCATCAACCGAGTTGGAGTGCCCGGGGAGCTCATGATGCTGAAACAGTTGAGACTTATGACTCGGGTGGGAGTCCCCGGGTTGCCCACAACGCGGCCTTTTAGAAGACATTATGTAATTGAAGTTTGGATCCCGCGTCGTCCGTCGGGAGATAATATTGCGACCAGAGAACACCTGACTGACTTTGCGCTAGACAGGTTGCAAGAAAATAATGCGTCCTCTTCCGTCTATCCAATAGTGTCGGAGGTTGTTCCCCAGTTCCAGTGTTCGTTCACTGGATGCCGAGGTCGACCCGGTCGTTCCGGTTGGTTCGTGACATATTCTAAAAAAACTTTCTGCTTGCTACCTGCGGCCAAACGGCCCTTCCCTTTTGAGTAATTTCACAGGAAAGTCCCCGGAAATTCTACACGACGATGTTCGAAATTTGCACGGATATGGCAGATATTGGACGGTTGCGAGCCGATTCAAAAATATCGACGGCGGCGCAGACCACTACCTGAACATGGTTATTCTCGCAGATAACAGCGGATATTCTTGCATGTGTAAACAACAAAAAAAAAAGTTTCCGATAGCATTTTCTTTTATATCGTTTGCTGATTTTATGATTTTCAGATGGCATACTATCTGAAACACGTGATTAATTTATAATATGAGCAATTCAGAAGAAATTTCAAATTTCAAGAGAGAAAGACCGTGTAAGATATTCTGACACTGCATATATTTGGTAATAGGGATCACATGTCTGATAATCTGTAAAATAGAGAGCATCATACTTGAGGTTCCCAATGCCTGAAAGAAAATATTTAGTAGGTGTACAGCGCGATATAATCTGCCACGTCAAGTTACGTAAGTGACCGACAACACGTCACTGCTGGAAATAGAGCCATCGCAAATATTTCCTCGCTTGCGTAATCAACTGGATCAATAAATAACGTCAATTGAACTAGTTCTATAAATGCGCGACGAATGGTTAAGCCTGCAGCCCACGTACGTTGATCAGCGAGCCGATCCGACCAGCCAGGCAGCCCCGGAGAACGGCTCACGTGGAGAAGCTTCGATCAATCACGGTAATGTCGCAAGAGCAATTATGAATTCCTCGTCCATATCGCATTCGCAGCCGGATCAGGCCAGAACCGCAAAGCAGCGTCGAGGACATGTCAAACGTGCCGTCCAGCGCCGGCCGAGGACAAATTCATCTCCACTCTCCTGTCAGCTCCAGCTCCCGCGATGTGTCATTGACGATGGACGACGACGACGGCGACGCGACGTCCGTCTGAAGCAAAAAACAACAAATCACGCCACTTGACGACTCGCGGCAATCATAATGCTGAAAGTATCAATTGTAGGAAAAACTGCGAACCTCAAACTTCAAAAACTCTGGGGGACAATCGGTTGATCGACGCAGGAATCACCACGGATCGCAAAAATCGATCCCCGTCCGGTCGTCGGTTGCGTTCAACTTGATTTCCGACTGTGAACGAACCTCGTCGTGGGGTTTTAGATAGCTTAGTGCGCAACTCATATGATTATAGACCGGAAAATATGGGATCCAGTTTTAGGGTGTTGGTTAATATTCATTCTACTTGAAGGTTATGAGGTTATGAAGAATGCTGAATCGTAAGACCATCCAAGATCCAGAGGACGCGTAGTGCCTTGCCGAAGTACAATCAGTTTTGTTCGTTTTTTTTTACAAGCATTGTGTGCAATTGCAGCTCGAAGTTTGATTGATTGATTGCTGTCATTATGAAAACGTTTGAAATGAAAATTGTCCGACTTGGCGCTCAACTGAGTCATCTGTTGACCAACATCGACACTGGTGGCGACGCACGCTCAGGTTTCGAATGTCTTTCTGCTCTAACGCGGTGATGGTTAAATCTGGAAGTATTCGATCGATTAGATGCAACTTGTTTGCGCTTCCAAACAGAGAAGTGCAACTGAACTCTTGGGCAATGCGATATGGATGATCAAGTTGGAGAGCAATTAGCGTGGTATTTCGAAGGGAAAAATTTTCTCACTTGAAAAGTCTCTGACTTAAGGACAGATAACAATCTTGCGAATACGTGTGATTGGAAGATATTTAAAGAATGAGGTGTTTTGTGAAGGTTTCCCGCTTGGATAGCAAGTCTTTCTTATAATGAGTATCGGTATAAGGTGGACAACTTAATAACACCCAGCAATTTGAAAAACATGCTGCAAAATAAGCCAATAGGATGGAATGCAATAAATTTCATTTTCTTTAATACAATTACCTTGAATAAAATCAAAAATAGTTTGTTGCTTCAAGTGATAACTTTTAACATTTTGTCTTTCTTGTACATTGAATGTACCAAAAAACTTTAGAATCACTCCAAAACAAGCGTTTTAAAGAAGGTCCGGAGACCCAACGATTCATTCTGTTTGACGAATTAAGGTGATGTCTGGGTGTATATGTGTGCCTGTGTATGTATGTGCGCAAATAAAACCCCACTAATTTTTCAGGCACTCATCCTTACCGATTAACTCGCTACTAGTGGCATTCGATGTGGAATCCTGTTCTATCGTTTCCTATTAAAATGGGTCGGATAATGTGCTCAGAAGTTATGACCTAAATACTATATGAAATACAAGTATGACACCATAACTGCTGGGTGGATTAATCATGTTTTTTTTTATAAAATTCACAAACGATGAACTCTTTGGTGCCTAACTGCAGCTCTGGAAATTAAAGCTGTTGAAAATTTGATAGCCAATAAATAACGAATAATATTTAAGGAAAATTAGCTGAATTTATGCAACAAGTAAACCTTGTTCTAATAATTGAGCACTCTTGATAGAAATCCACATATACATAAAGAATCGTTTGAAGATCATCTTCTTCTTAATCTGTTGTTTTGTTTGTAGCCCTTCACCACTCAACCAAAAACAAACAACAATGACATGTTCGAGAATCCAGCAGTAAATTCTCATCTTGACTCACCTCTCAGCAGCATATATCACGGACCCCTGGTCGGAGCCTTCCTTCGGGCATGCTAATGGATCACTGCGTCAGGTCTCACCTTCCCAGAACTAACTGCCATTCATTCCGAAAGAGAAACGCCTTCTGAAGTGGAGGATGGTCATTAATTTACGAAAAGCATTAACACCTTCCGGAATGAGTTTGACATTTTTGTCCCACCATCCATCCGGACCAGACAGCATGGTTTGTTGCACACCACGCCACACCTCGCCTCCTCGCCGCGCCGCACCCAGTCCCATCCAGACGATGATAAATCAGGCATCTCAATACACGGCAAGCATATTCTTACACATGTTTTCAAGTGATCAGTTCGTGGTTTAACTGCTCGCTTCTTTGGTTGATTTAATTCCAAACACCATCATCACGAAATCAATTTCGTTCCCGGTCTGATTGACTGGTTCCCGCCCTGCTTCTGCCTTGATGGTTGGTTTTCTCTTCGGATCATTACTCACCGTACCGACCTCTGTTTCTCCTGATGAAGTGATGGTGGGTATTACTTTTCGCACGTACCGGCTAAATTTATTATCAAAGCAACAAATTTAAACATTTGCTCGAGAAATTATACCCATTCAGTGGTGCATTCTTCTGAAACATGCCTCTGACACACGAACGGCCAAGTCGACCACACTGCACCGTGGGCCTGCGCCACGGTCGTCGTTGGGAATTGTTGGAGATTTTTACGCTCTTTCCCGATGAGTGCCAGCGCGCGCACGCTCAATGAACTCAATTATCCCTTTTCAAAGCCTCTGTTCGCTCTGTTCGTTGGACGGCTACCTGCCGGTTTGCTACCCGGGAAATCAACCACAATTTGTCCAATCTATGTCCAAATGTTGAGTTTATTCCCCGAAAACCTCAAGTCATCTCGTAATTATATGGTTCTGATGGTCCACTTAGCACTTGTACGCAGATCGTGAAGGTATAATTTTGAAATGGATCCTGACGTCTGATTGAGGATTAGCCAGTTGATATCTTGAGCACGGCTGAGGGCCTTGTACAATGGAATGATCAATTTGGTAAACTAGAACAATTCTAAATATTTACTTCTCAATTAAATAAGAAGTTATTGATACTGATAACTCCATCGAATTGATAGCTTAAGACTTGAAGGATCTACTTTGGGCGCTTTATTATGTGGTTAAAAAAGTAGAAGCTTTGACCACGGGTGAAGTAACAATAATTTGTAGATCTCATCGTTTTGGTATGCTATATTTTTATGCAATGAAATAAAAATTATGACGTTTCAGAATTTTTTTTTGATTTAGAAGATAAAGGGTGTATTCGATAAAAATGGCACACCGAAAAACTCCTATAACTTTTGAACCGCATGAGTTAGAAACCTGAAAATTTGACCAAATCTTATTCATAGTGTATTGTTTACATCTGCAGAGTTTCATAGTTCATATAGTTCATACAGTGGTTCCAATCAAATCTTCGGAACAAGAAATTGCCAGTAAAAAAATTTTGTGCACCCTCCGATCGATAGCAAAACACTTAGGATTGCAAATTCAACTGTATCTCGTGTAATAAAAACCTTCAAGGAGCATCTGAGTTTTCAAAGGAAGGAAGGGAGTGGTCGTGGAAGCGGTCCAATGGACAGTAAAATGACCAGGAGTGGTAGAACAGCTCAATAAGTTTCCATGTCTCTAACAAGTCCAAGATGTCGATTGGTTTCGTGCACAAAAACCATGAAACGTGCTGGGTTACATGTTTACAAGGTGCAAAAAGCCCCAAACCGAAATGAAAAGCATAACACCACTGCAAAAACCCGCGCCCGGAAACTTTACACGAAGTTGTTCACCAAATCCTGTTGCATCGTGATGGATGATGAAACCTACGTCAAGGCTGACTTCCGTCAGTTTCCTGGGCATGAATATTTCGTTGCCAAGTCTAAGTTCGATATTCCGGAGGATGTCCGAACAAAGAAGTTATTAAAATTTGCTAAGAAGTCAGGCGATTTGCGGATGTGGTGAAGTAAGCGCTCCCTTCATTACTTCCGGAACATTCAACAGTACGATTTACACCGAATAGTGTCTCAAGAAGCGTCTTTTGCCATTCATAAGAAAACACAAAGTATCAACACAGTTTTGGTCTGATCTGGCGTCTTGCAACTACGCTCGTAACGTATTGCATTGGTACCGAGCAAACGGAGCTAAATTTGTGCCAAAAGATATGAACCTACAAAAGTCACCGGAACTTCGCTCAAATGAAAAATTCTGGGCAATTGTAAAGACGAAACTTCAAAAACATCCTAAAATTATTAAAACAGAGCTGAAGATGAAGAAAATCTGGCTAAAAACAACAAAAATATAGAAAAAATCGATTGTACAAAATTTGATGGGTGGAGTGAAAAGAAAAGTGCGCGAATTCGGGATGGGCAATGAAATCAAATGAAACAAATGTTGTAAATCATAACTTATTAAAAGTTTTTCATTCTCTGGAAATTTCAAGACAATCCGATAATCGATTCAATTTTGGTGAGTAAATATGTGTGTGCCATTTTTATCGAATACACCCTTTAGTTAGATTTTTGCAGATTTAAGAATGATCCAGATTTGAGGCATTCTCTGATATCTAATTTATTTCGGATTTTGGAACTGATTCTTATCTTTCTGATTGAGATCATCGTAATGACTTAAACTTCTACCATCAGATATTTTTGATTCCGTATATCATGGAAATCTATATTTTTTCACATTTTCTAGATCCTACAGATTATTCAAATGCTTCAAAATTGTACCGATTTTCAGTCACAATTGTGCCAATGCAGTACGTTTTCCGTAGGGCAGTTTGTTGTTAGTTTGGACGTCCTGCTGGTTTTACCAGTTGACATTTAGCAATAATCGTTCGAGTTTTGGCATAAAATTAGTTTATGTTCAAGAGCCAAGGCTTAAACATCATTCCCAAGGTCTGAAAAGATTTATAACAGTTGATTTTAAGAATTATATTCATTTTTGTCATTTTTTTATCAGTCATATTTTTTTCTGTTAAGTGAAATCTTTTGTGTTTTAATCTTTCGCTTCTCTAACATAAATAATGGATAGGAAGAAAGATAAACATCGAGTTTCGAAACATATTATTTGAAAGATTCTGTACCAAATTAATTGGGTTACGCTGGCGACCACCTCTTCAGAGCTACAGACTGAATAGTAAAAAGGAAGTCTCGATCGAATTGTTATATCATGTCCTAGCTTTCAGCAAATACATATTTTGACGATAATTGTGACGTTTTATTGCTAAAATCAGCCAATAGCAGTATTTTCATGAAATCCGGAACGTTTTCTGAGCACCTGGAAATGCGAGGCCAGTAGAGTGTCCCACATAATCCAGGACGTTTGGCCACTGTGAGCTAATGCCTACATGCAGATAGCGTAAACAGAACATGTTGCTAGAGTCAGCACATCCCACGGATATTATTGTTAAGGATCAACTCCCACCGCAGCGCGTGCACAGAATTAGAGAAAAAGTGATGAAACGAAAAAAAGTTTTCATCTAGCAGTCACGATTTTCGTTTATCTTTTAAGGTTAACTCCATAAAAAAGTGGTGGATAAAAAATGCCCCCTCACCATAAAAAAAACTCACATCGTAAAAAAATTACTCGCTTTTTAGAAAACGTCGAGTTTTGTATTGCAACCAAAAGCTTTCATAAGGACTGTTCAGTTTATAAAGAGGACACTTTGTATTGTCGATGCTTTTAAACCATCAATCTTTTTCGAAATCTGTTTTCTTTTCATTGAATATATTGCCTGGCCTTCTAGAAATGAAATCCAATACTCAACGAAACAATTCTAACTCAGAAATTTGGGATATTCATAACAATCCAAATTTGTTGGATTTTCAACAGCTCCAGCCGTTTATATCCCGTTTTCGGGCTGCCACAGGCTCTACTGTTTCTAGATATCGGAAAATCATTGACAGTGTGTTTCTTTTCGATCTGCTTGATGATTTTGTTGACATGCCGATTTACAATTTTCTTACAAACTGTCAATTTTGCATATAAAAAAATCTGTTCGGAAATCTGTTTACGCAAAATTTGAGAAGCTTTGACAATTGGCGCCATTTTGTTGGATTTAATCTGTTTCATCTCTTCTCAAAAAGTACAGTTGATTGACAGAGTATTATAATATACGATAAGGCAAACTGTACAGCGAGGAAACTTTTTACGACAGCGACAAAGATCCAGCATATGACGAGGAGCTTGAATCTGAATCATGTGGATCATCCATTTAAAGCCTGTCCACATTAAATTTCGGACACCCATCTCGAAACGCGATATTTAAACATTTTTACCAACCACTGAGAAGATCTATTTACATGACAGCTCAATCTCTTCGCTTTACTGCTGCTTTCAGTATGGCTTAGCTTTTGTTCAAATTGATGGAATGGGGACAAATCAATTGAACATTGTCATACTGTCTGAAATTCAACGTGGACAGGCTTTATGCGGTGGAATTATCAGCAGATAACAATGTATCAAACAGCCGGGAAGCGAATGATAATGTAGTGAAAACAGCTTCGAGGAAGGTGAATGTTCATATCAGGCTGATAAAGAAGCAAGCGGTAGAACTCGGAAACGGTTACGGAAAACTGATTCATGGAAGCGGAACGTAGGTACTAAGCGGAATTCAGTGATCGAAAAAAAATTTCGACGATTATTGGAAGTTGAGCTCCTGGAATTTGCAAACATCTTTTATTTCTTCTGCCTTTTAAAACTTTTTTCGTAAAACGTCGTAAAAATCTTGTCTTGGAAAACCAAAAATGTGGGGGCTCGTATAAAACTGATGGGAAAACGCATTTGCAAGTCGTTTTTACTGAAGACATCAGTCAGAAAAGATACGATAATGTTCTGAAAAAAAAGACAATCAAGTTGAGTTTGTAGAACTGATTTGCGAGGAAAACATACGCCATCGAATAAAATGTCTGAGGATCGAATAAAATTATAAGAGAACATATCCAATTTTTTCCCAAAGTTCAAAGCCATTATTCAAGACACTGCAATAGTGAAACCAGTTATTTATCCCCTGAATTGAACATCCGAAAGATGTATCAGCTCTATGAAGAATGTTGCGTTAAGTAAAATCATGCCCCTGTAAAAGAAAGCTATTGTCGTCTGCGGAGGCCAGAACAAGAACCACAGTATTATAAAATTTTGGATGCACATCATAAGTAAAACCAGTATTGAAGAGATCGATCACAAATTTCTAATTTATGGTCATTGGTATATGGATTTTAGCTTGAGCTTGATTGACTGCTCGTAGTTGCTACTCCATTATGACCAGATCAGCTGTTCTTGCACAGGGAACCAACAGATGTTTGCTTGGGACTAGCACACATCTTCAATGTACAAGTACTGGTGATCTGATTTGTTAGGTCATACTGGCGCCTGCCACGTCATAATGCAAGTCAATGTAGGGAAGGGGGAGGAAATGATGATGCAATCACTCGCCCACTGCAAACCGAATATACCTCTGCACTTGCCACGAGTTCATGCGGAATTTGTTGAAATTTCTGGGTTAGGTTGGAGAGGCAGGGGTCCGTCTTGGTTAACGAGCTGCCAATGTGATAGATAGGAGAAGGTAACTGATGGAATTTCTAATTGGATGTAGGAAACGAGCTCTATAGTTCATTTCCAATTCTAGCAGATTACTGTTAGAATACTCAAGTTGAAGGTATAGGAATAGTAATGGAAACGGTATGGAAGTCCATTTCCAGTTCTAGCGATTGCTAGAACATAAGAAATAAAGAGAAAGATAAAAAGTAGGAGAATGGAACGGACCTGGGATTGAAACCATGACCTCCTGCGTATGAGGCAGAAGCAGTAGCCATATGACTACCAAGCCCGCCTCAAAACAAGAGAGATCACGCACTGAACTGATTAATTTTATTGCCGGCCGCGCAACGCAGAACACAATAATTCGGCCGACCGCGCGATCGTTCTGCTGTCCGAAACAAGAGAGATCACGCACAGAACTGATTAATTTTATTACCGGCCGCGCAATGCAGAACACAATAATTCGGCCGACCGCGCGATCGTTCTGCTGTCCGAAACAAGAGAGATCACGCACTGAACTGATTAATTTTATTGCCGGCCGCGCAACGCAGAACACAATAACTCGGCCGACCGCGCGACAGTGTTGCCACTTATTTTTCGAACCTCACCTTCATTTTCAGGCGTAAAAATCTTTTTCACCTTTATTTGTGAGCAAAAAATCTTGAAAAAAATCTTTATGTACTTAAGGCTGAAGCGCATAACATCGTTCGTCATTTCGCCCGTCAAATTTGACATTTTCCCGTGGAATTCGACGAGTTGATTGGCGAACTTATCTTTGTGCTCCAGGCTTAAACTTGAATAGATGCTTAATAGCTGAAACATTCACTTTTTTTTAAATATACAAATGTTTTTAAATCTGTTGGGTTTTTTAGAAGCAGGTAGATATTTGTAATGAGAGTATATTTTGAAACGAGTTTCGAGGTATTTTTGTACCATCCCATTTATTGTAAATCAAGGTGATCAAAAGTTATAAACCTTTCAGGTTTGTACTGTGAATATTTTGACTTTTTGCATTTTGAATTGAATTGCAACGTTAAAGCCATTTTGCAACTCCTTTCTTTTTAACATAACATTTTTTAACGCAAAATAGCATTAATCTTGCTGGTATACCGTATATATATATATATTCAGTCGGTTACTAACCAAAGTTTTAATAAAGTTATTCGGCCAAAACAGCCTTTTGACAGCTGCTGCCGAATGAGGGATGAGATAGAAATGTTGATGAACTTTCTTAATAATGGAAATACCAGCTTTCTTTCTCGCCGTTTACCGCCCAACGATGTCTCGCAACTTTTCGTCGTATCGGCTTGCTCTTCGATCTGATTAGTTTTGCAAAGATTTGCACCCCTGAGCTCCCGCAAAAGTTTGGAATCTTCTTCAGGATCGAACTGAGACTGGTAATGTTCTCCAGATTCTTTGGATCGATGAGTCAAGCTGTCTTAAGAACGGGTTCATTCAAGAGTTTGATTGTTTGCTTCACCAGCTCCACATAGAAATTACATGCGAGAGAATAGAAAGTTACCTTCAGCGGTTAATCAAGAGGTCCTGCCAGATTATCTGCCGCTAGCCCTACGTAGGTCTTCATTTTCTCGCGAAGATGTTGTTCAAAGTTTTGTAAGCCATTTGTCTATGATATTTTTAAGAAATTCATCTTTCTAGATGTTGGAAAGGATAATCAGATAAAGCGATTTAATTTCACTGTACATGAAATTAAATCGCTTTATCTGATTATGTAGATGTATCATGTGCCATTAGTTTGTTCTTATCCATAGCATATCTTGATATTTAAATGATATTTCGATGCAAATTTTTGATATTGTTGCCTGTTCTTTTATCTCTTATATCAATCAAGTCTATATCATGTTTTTCTATTCTGTTCATGACTTCTACTAGGGATGGGATCGTAGAGGTAACGACGGTGGCGCTGGGCAGTTCAATAATTGTCACAGTTCGAATAGAACGTAAAGTACATGATAAGCTTTGAAAAACGATCAACATTCCGTTTGACTACACTGAGTCAAGCGATAGCCATCTGGTAGCTGATTTTACTGAGTGAAAACTGCCTTATCGGTCATGATATCGGATTAAAGTATCGGCCAAAAATGAGAAAAAAAACAGAACATTAAATTTCAAAATGCACAAAAATCTTGAAAAATCTTATTTTTTCAAACAAATCTTTAATCTTTATATAAATATATCTTTATCAAAAAATATTAAAAAATCTTTATAAATAAGATAAATCTTTATATGTGGCAACACTGCCGCGCGATCGTTCTGCTGTCCGAAACAAGAGAGATCACGCACAGAACTGATTATTTTATTACCGGCCGCGCAATGCAGAACACAATAATTCGGCCGACCACGCGATCGTTCTGCTGTCCGAAACAAGAGAGATCACGCACAGATCTGATTAATTTTATTACCGGCCGCGCAATGCAGAACACAATAATTCGGCCGACCGCGCGATCGTTCTGCTGTCCGAAACAAGAGAGATCACGCACTGAACTGATTAATTTTATTATCGGCCGCGCAATGCAGAACACAATAATTCGGCCGACCGCGCGATCGTTCTGCTGTCCGAAACAAGAGAGATCACGCACTGAACTGATTAATTTTATTATCGGCCGCGCAATGCAGAACACAATAACTCGGCCGACCGCGCGATCGTTCTGCTGTCCGAAACACGAGAGACCACGCACAGAACTGATTAATTTTATTATCGGCCGCGCAATGCAGAACACAATAACTCGGCCGACCGCGCGATCGTTCTGCTGTCCGAAACAAGAGAGATCACGCACAGAACTGATTAATTTTATTACCGGCCGCGCAATGCAGAACGCAATAATTCGGCCGACCGCGCGATCGTTCTGCTGTCCGAAACAAGAGAGATCACGCACTGAACTGATTAATTTTATTGCCGGCCGCGCAACGCAGAACACAATAACTCGGCCGACCGCGCGATCGTTCTGCTGTCCGAAACAAGAGAGATCACGCACAGAACTGATTAATTTTATTATCGGCCGCGCAATGCAGAACACAATAACTCGGCCGACCGCGCGATCGTTCTGCTGTCCGAAACAAGAGAGATCACGCACAGAACTGATTATTTTATTACCGGCCGCGCAATGCAGAACACAATAATTCGGCCGACCACGCGATCGTTCTGCTGTCCGAAACAAGAGAGATCACGCACTGAACTGATTAATTTTATTGCCGGCCGCGCAACGCAGAACACAATAACTCGGACGACCGCGCGATCGTTCTGCTGTCCGAAACAAGAGAGATCACGCACAGAACTGATTAATTTTATTATCGGCCGCGCAATGCAGAACACAATAACTCGGCCGACCGCGCGATCGTTCTGCTGTCCGAAACAAGAGAGATCACGCACAGAACTGATTAATTTTATTACCGGCCGCGCAATGCAGAACACAATAACTCGGCCGACCGCGCGATCGTTCTGCTGTCCGAAACAAGAGAGATCACGCACAGAACTGATTAATTTTATTACCGGCCGCGCAATGCAGAACGCAATAATTCGGCCGACCGCGCGATCGTTCTGCTGTCCGAAACAAGAGAGATCACGCACTGAACTGATTAATTTTATTGCCGGCCGCGCAACGCAGAACACAATAACTCGGCCGACCGCGCGATCGTTCTGCTGTCCGAAACAAGAGAGATCACGCACAGAACTGATTATTTTATTACCGGCCGCGCAATGCAGAACACAATAATTCGGCCGACCACGCGATCGTTCTGCTGTCCGAAACAAGAGAGATCACGCACAGAACTGATTAATTTTATTACCGGCCGCGCAATGCAGAACACAATAATTCGGCCGACCGCGCGATCGTTCTGCTGTCCGAAACAAGAGAGATCACGCACTGAACTGATTAATTCTCTCATAGGCTGCGCAATGCAGCACACAAAAATTCGGCCGACCGCGCGATCGTTCTGCTGTCCGAAACAAGAGATCACGCACTGAACTGATTAATTTTATTATCGGCCGCGCAATGCAGAACACAATAACTCGGCCGACCGCGCGATCGTTCTGCTGTCCGAAACAAGAGAGATCACGCACAGAACTGATTAATTTTATTATCGGCCGCGCAATGCAGAACACAATAACTCGGCCGACCGCGCGATCGTTCTGCTGTCCGAAACAAGAGAGATCACGCACAGAACTGATTAATTTTATTACCGGCCGCGCAATGCAGAACGCAATAATTCGGCCGACCGCGCGATCGTTCTGCTGTCCGAAACAAGAGAGATCACGCACTGAACTGATTAATTTTATTGCCGGCCGCGCAACGCAGAACACAATAACTCGGCCGACCGCGCGATCGTTCTGCTGTCCGAAACAAGAGAGATCACGCACAGAACTGATTAATTTTATTATCGGCCGCGCAATGCAGAACACAATAACTCGGCCGACCGCGCGATCGTTCTGCTGTCCGAAACGAGAGAGATCACGCACTGAACTCTTGATGGTTCGGCATGGAAGATAAGATGCCCAAAAGTTCATTGTACACGGAACAAAGAGAAAGAAACAAAACAAAAACTGAGAAAGAAAACAAAAGTATTGGATTGACTTCAGACGAGCAAAGAAAGACATAGATGGCCTCCATATTGACCAGATCTCGATCTCTCAAAACATCGGTTACTTCCCTGAAGGAATGTTTTCTTACAAAGGTACCCAAAAGGTACTTTCTGGATGCGTCGTCTTCCATGTAGTATCTAATTACGTACCGATGCCGTCGCAACCGGCTTTACACCTAAACGGATTGCAATCGACAATATTTATTTTGTAAAGATTTGCGTTTAGTATTTGAAGTGAGATCTTATTCTTATACATAACATGAAGGAAACATCGTCGGAAAAAAGTCTATACCTCTTAACCAGGGTCAATATATCGAAATATGGAGGTTTTGATTTCTCTCCCTAATATGGGGGCACACTTGTGGTATTCGTACCAGTCCAATAGTTCTAGTACCGTCGCACAGAAGAGTAACTAGACCAAATTCGTGGGCAAAACCCAATTTTTTTTTTTAACATTTATACATAGTTATATTTTTTTGGATACTCAAAAACATTCTGCATACTGTGGCTATTTCCTAAATGTCCTAGATTATTGTAAAAAAAATACAATTGGGGCTCAAAAAAAGGCATTGTTAGAAAAAGGTATTTGAGGGCAACCGCTCTTCGGTGGGCTTTTATCCCACGACCCCAGTTCGTATGACAGGTGCTTTCCCTACTAAGCTACGAAGGACCTCCGTCGTCCACCGCAGCTTAGCGGGTACTGATAAAACCAAATTCTCAGCATCAGGTACCAGCCGAGGTCATTGGTATATGGATTTTAGAATGAGAAATTCTCGCTGAGACCGGGCCACTATTTGCACGAGGTTCTTAACAATGTTTAAATTTTTATTCTTTCGAAAGCTTTCGGCTAGTATATTAAGGATCCAAGTTAAATTCTTCAGAAAGATGAACCCCTCGTTAGTTATACACGAAATCATTTTAATGGACCCTTCGATTTATGGCAATTCTTGACTCACCAAAACTGTCATAACTCAAACATTTCTCGACCGATCATAGAGATCGTTGGAAAGAGGAAGATTATCCTCAATTTAGCAATAATAAAAATAGAAGCAGCCATATTGAATTCGGCCGCCATCTTGAATTTCTTTTTGAAAACTATTTTTCCGTCAGGTTCGTAACCACCGAGTCGACTCGATGCCCGCTAATTGGCACCGCAAAATTGTGCTTGACCGGGTTCTAGCGTTGTTTTGATTTCGGCGCTTGAAACTGAGTTGGGGACTCATTTACGTTGGTGTATGCCAGTTGCAACATCTGGAAGCACGTGGTTCCCGTGCGGTGTATCAAGTTTAGGAATAAATCAGAAAAACGAATGGACATGCAGACAATTTAAATGATGAACCTTAATTCGAATATCCAGAGAAAATTATAAATAAAAAAGCGTACTTGTTACACCATTGACAGCTGATTATTTGCTTTTTTGCCATGATTGCATCATTCCCATGGATGGGAATTTCGCGTGGAGGTTCATTTCTAGTCGTATTGGCAAGCCGACCTGCTTCATCGTTTCCACTAATTCCTGAATGGCTAGGTATCCAGCATAGTTTGATCGGACGATTTCGCAACATCTGTTCTATTTCTTGGATCCACGGATGCTGTGATTTGGCCATTTCTATAGCCGAGAGGTAGCTGAGTCGTATAGAATGACCACATTATTAGAATTAAAAGTACTCAGAGCAGATTTTATCGCGTAGGCTTCCGCCGAAAAAACACTACAGTATGACGGGAGACCCAGCGGTTGTTGCAGGCTTTCATTGAATATGTGGTTTCATATTTGGATCCATCAGTGTATACAACTATGAAAACATTAAACCTTTCAGCTAATAGATTGTTAACGATGGGTCGCACAGTTTCGGGACGATCTCCAGCTTTCACGTGTTTTCTAACATCCCATACAATGAGTGGATTGGGTTCATGCCATTTTCTATTAGCGAGTCATAACCGCACTGCAATTCTTGGAAGGTGTTTGCACGAGATCCGATGCTCTACTCGAAGATCAACATTATTTGGGCTTTTCTCTAATATTTGAACAGCAGCACGAGCCACAAATTGGATAGTCAAGAGATCGAATGGTAGTGAACCAGTTTCAGCCATAATTGATAGGATGGTGTCAGGCCGTTTGGCCGAATGCCGTTTGGACGAAAGCCATTTGGCCGAATGCCGTTTGGCCGAATAGTTAAAAAAAATTGACCTTAGTTTACGAGTGGTCCTTCTTCCTACTTCCTTCTTCTTTCTTCTTCATACTTCCTTCTTCCTTCTTCCTTCCTCCTTATTCCTTCTTCTTTTTTCCTTCTTTCAACTTTCTTGTTTTCTCCATCCTCTATCTTCTTTCTTCTTCCTTCGTTTTTCTTTCTTCTTCTTTCTTCCTTTTTCCTTCTTCAATATTCCTCTTTTTTCCTTCTTATTTCTTACTTCTTTGTTTTTCTTCGGACAGCAGAATGATCGCGTGGTCGGACGAAATATTGTGTTCTGCATTGCGCGGCCGGTAATAAAATTAATCAGTTCAGTGCGTGATCTCTCTTGTTTCGAAGCGGGCTTGGTAGTCATATGGCTACTGCTTCTGCCTCATACGCAGGAGGTCGTGGGTTCAATCCCAGGTCCGTTCCATTCTCCTACTATGTATCTTTCTCTTTATTTCTCATGTTCTAGCAATCGCTAGAACTGGAAATGGACTTCCATACCGTTTCCATTACTATTCTTATACCTTCGACTAGAGTATTCTAACAGTAATCTGCTAGAACTGGAAATAAACTATAGAGCTCGTTTCCTACATCCAATTAGAAATTCCATCAGTTACCTTCTCCTATCTATCACATTGGCAGCTCGTTAACCAAGACGGACCTCTGCCTCTCCAACCTAACCCAGAAATTCCAACAAATTCCGAATGAACTCTCGTGGCAAGTGCAGAGGTATATTCGGCTTGCAGTGGGCGAGTGATTGCATCATCATTTCCTCCCCCTTCCCTACATTGACTTGCATTCTGACGTGGCAGGCGCCAGTATAACCTAACAAATGAGATCGCCAGTCCCAAGCAAACATCTGTTCGTTCCCTGTGCAAGAACAGCTGATCTGGTCATAATGGAGTAGCAACTACGAGCAGTCAATCAAGCTCAAGTTCAAGCTCAAGCTTATTTCTTACTTATTCGTTTTTCCTTCTTCCTTATCCCTTCCTCTTCTTTCTTCCTTCTCCTTTCTCCTTCTTCTTTCTTTCTTACTCCTTCTTCCTTAGTTTTGGTTCCTTCTTCCTCCTTTCTTCTTCCTTTTCCCTTCTCCCTTTTTCCTTCTTAATTCTTCCTGCTTCCTTTTTCCTTCTTCCTTCTCCCTTCTTCCTTCTTTCATCTTCCTTCTTCTTTCTTCCTTACTCCTTCTTCCTTCTTCCTTATTCCTTCTTCCTTCTTCCGTCTTTTTTCTTCCTTCTTCCTTTTTTTGTATTTCTTAGACCTTATATTTCATTAGTGGATTTAATGGAATCGGTAACTTGGTTGGCAAGTATATTCTGAAAACCAGGTCACGCTTCAACTTCAATAAAATGAAGTGCAGAGGCAAACAAATATCCAGATCAAGTTTATTTTCGATATTTTTACATCTTGCGAAAAAGATAAATTCTATTTTTTTCAGATCTGCTTTACCACATATTTTTCAATCGTTTGATTCTTTTCGAAACATTAAGAATCATTCAAAGTCTTTCTGAATAATTCAGAATATTTCTAAATCATCCACAATAAAAGAAACGACGATATTAAAAAATTATAATAATCAATAAATTAGCTGAACAAAATCAAATCGAGTTTAGGGCGGTTTCAAACCGAGTGAAACTTTGGCCGGATTTCGGTCCTCACATACTAGTTTACAGATCAGGAGCTTCCATATGTGTGGGCCTTTTTGGAAGCACATGTGAACAAAATTAATGGACAAGATTCCCGAGATGTGATGCTACTTTTAACATCATTTAAATCAATTTCGATCTAAAAGGACTGTGAATTGATTAGATTTGATATTTACTCACATGCGCCAACCATATTCATGGAAATAATTAAAATTACTTCTTAATAATGTTCTTTTCTTGTTGATATTCTGGTTCCGCAGATTTTTCCTCACTTATATTCATGGGAGAGGGTTTTCGCACGGGAAATCAATAAAGCCACAGCACTTAAAATTATTTTATCATTTCTAATGCCCACACTGGCTTTAAAGACTGGTTTACAGTTCGGAAAACGTGTCACGGGATTTGGTTCCCCATGCATTTTTAAAGGGGCGGGATTTAGGGATCAAAATTGGAAAAGTTTTTGGCAGTAATGAAAACCTTAGACCTTAATGCATGTTTAAAAGTAGATTAAAATAAGTTTTCAAAGTTCAACATTTTTTTAAATATTGAAAAATACGTTTTTTTTTTCCTTTGTGTTTTTGTCCGCTCCCCTTTGAAGAGTGAGTTCAGTATTTTTCCACAACTGACTTAATGCTTAGAAGGTTAGTTGAGATACTTATTTGAAGGTTATGATAAATTCACTCTAAAACTTTTCTCTAAAATTCTTATAGAGAAAATTAAAACTAAGCCCATAAATTTTGAAATTTCTGCAGCTCTTGAATTTTGTCACAAGGTTTTTGACATGTCCCGTTTTGCAAGTGCGCTTGTCCCGTTTTTCCACTATAGAGATCTGGTCAGCCTACACATTTGCTATATTAAATTATTTTACGAATATTTTATTCTGAAAGTATTTGTTTGTTTTAGCTATCGTTTTGCGTTTTTTTTTCTAAGGCTTAACAATTTAACCTTC
>NW_026941835.1:0-4805 GCF_024139115.2 Armigeres subalbatus
TAGTCGTAGGCCGTTTTCGTTCGTCAGCCGGTGAGCGCTGAACTTTCCAATAGTCGGTCTAAACTCCTCCTCTTGGCCAACCTGAGCGTTCAAATCTCCTATGATTTTGACGTCGTGGCTTGGGCAGCTGTCGTACTCACGTTCCAGCTGCGCGTAGAATGCGTCCTTATCATCATCAGTGCTTCCGGAGTGTGGGCTATGGACGTTGATTATGCTGAAGTTGAAGAACCGGCCTTTGATCCTCAACCTGCACATTCTTTCATTGATCGGCCACCACCCGATCACGCGCCTTTGCATATCGCCCATCACTATGAAAGCTGTTCCCAGCTGTGTGTTGCCGCAGCTCTGGTAGATGGTATGATTACCTCTAAACGTTCGCACGATTGATCCCTTCCAACAAACCTCCTGCAGCGCTACGATGCCGAATCCACGGTCCTTGAGCACATCGACGAGTATGCGTGTGCTCCCGATGAAGTTAAGAGATTTGCAGTTCCACGAACCGAGTTTCCAATCGCTTTTCGTCGCTGTGGTCTTGGCCGATTGTTCAGGTCCGTACTCTTTGTTGATTGTTCGTTGCTTATGATTTTTAAAGGCTGGTTTGCAGGGCCTGACACCAAACCCCTAAATTTCCGGAGGACCATTCCTCCTTATTTCCGGTGGACCATGGTGCACAGTTTCACTTTAGAGTCCCTCGCTGGCACTCGGACGATGATCAGCCGCCCCTAACATGGAGAACAGACGCTGTTGTGAGCCGATCCTGACATGGAGAACAGACGCTCAATAAGATTTGCTCCTCCGGAGAGGAGCAAACCCCCCCTTCCCTGTCAGCATACGACCATAGTTCCCACCGGGGTTGGTTACCCGATCTTCCCTAAGGTTGCTCGTATCCCGGCCAGCACCGCGGGGAGGTAGGGATAGGAGTTGCTGGGTAAGAGGCTAAGGACCGCGAGATGGGGTCTATTTTATTCCTTCAGGTACGCGAAGTACCAATGGTACGCTTTACCCAGCATTTGCCGTGCCACCCTTTTATACGTTACCTTCCTGAATATTCACGCGTCTATGGGCGTGTAGTTCACATACCGGCCCTCGTCTATGGTTCGAGCCCAGTCTGCCGCACTTTTTTTTTTTAATGAAAATCATCATTCATAAGGCAATATATTGAAATTCATACCGATTCCTTGTGGCAAATATTCATAAGGCGTTTGATTGAAAACTATACGTCCATTTTCCTCAGTGAAGGATATCAAGAATGCAACTTATAAAAACGAAAAAAAAAATTATTTATTTATTTATTTATTTATTTATTTATTTATTTACAGTCTTCGACTATGTTGAACATCCGTTTACTTAAATTAAAATCATACAAATGACTGATAACATTGAAACATTCACAACAAACGTCAAACGGATTTTTTTGTCCATACAATGCAGGGCGTCGGAAAAAGTCTGCTCTCCTTACTGTTCTTTCGGGGGCATTAAAACGGAGTTTCGCCAAGAGATAAGGACTGTCGATGTTGTTCTGCAGAAGGTCGAATACGAAGAGCCTCTGGAAAAGCATTCTCCTACTCCTCAATGTAGGAAGACTCACGAGTTCTCAGCGGTGCTAATATGGAGGCAGCTCACGTCTATTACGCCAGGGAAGCCTTCGTAGCGCAAATCTGATGAAAGCTTTCTGAACATGTTCGATTCTAGCTATTTGCGTTGCGTGATACGGTGCCCATACGACTACGCCATACTCCAGAATACTGCAAACCAGCGATGTATACAACGTCTTGAGAAAAAAAAATTAGCAACAATTATTCGAACAAAACTTGCTGTCTTTTAGAATTCCCAATAAATAATATTGAAGTAGCCTGCTCTGAGATACAAAGTAAAAAACTACAAAGACTAGCATGGGTAGTATGGTAGTGAAGAGAAAAGGTTTATAAGTATGCATCGTCTTGATCAAGACATATTAGCAATTAGTTCAAAAAGTGATTTTAAAAACCATTGCATTTTTTTCGCGTTATGCGTAACAGTTGGTACTTGGTAGTCCCCACCCCTTCCCCACCTTTTAGTGTAACAAAGTATAACGCATATTGGACCTCCCCCCAAAAGCCTTACGTAATTTGTGAACAAACCCTTAGCGCTCTGAAAAAAGGCGCTTTCGAATCGATCATCTACCGTAGCAGCTCATCTGGGGCCCTCCTGCAGCGGATTCATCGTCTATAGGCAGCCCATCGACGCGAGGAATGTAGGGTAGAAGTAACGTAGGACTTCCGTAACACGGTAGATCACTTTGACGAAGTGTGTTACGGTGTAAGATCTACCAAAGAGAACCCTAGCTTAATCCTCTTTTCTAGCTAGGACAATAGGTTGTGGTAATTAAGGATTCATTGTATTTAGTCCTTGCCACCATTAGTAGTCTCAGAAATAAAACAATTAATGTTACCCTGCAGATGGTTGAAAGTTTCGAATGTCGCACTTCGTTTGAGGCTAAACTGTATGAAGCAATCGGTTAAAAAAACCTCGGTGTCCATTGTCCTAGGGCCCTAGGCTGAACTGACTGCCGGAAAAATCGAGTTAGGGGTTTAAATACGTAGGGGATGAGGTTCGGTTGTGGGCACCGTATGTATCTTTTGACAGATAAGGGATGCTGTCATTCTGACAACCGTCATTTGTTTGCTATAATAGCATGATGTTTTGTGCTCAATATCAAACCGGATGGGCATCTCTACTTTGAACTAGAAACAAATAAATTTTTCGTACAAGAAAAACAACACGAAAGTTTTTTTTGGCCTTCTTCAAAGTGTCATAAATTAAAGGATTTAATTCAAAAGAGAGTTCTAATGCGTATTTACTCAGTAAATTTAATCTATTTTGAGGCCCAATGTCGATTGCCATCAAAATTTTAGCGCGATTTTTTTTCTCGTTCTAAAAGGCTGCCAAATTCGGTTGTGGGCACCTCATTTTATTGATAAATCATTCAATATCGTTTTACTTGTCCCTTAACTTATTTTAATAACGTTTAAGGCAGTTTTTATAATTAGTTTGACATAATTGTTCAAAATAATGAGTTTATTTAATATTTTTGTTCTTTGGGCATGTCTAGTCATTATACACACACTTTTTGGAACGAAGCGTTGACCAATTTTCTTGCAACAAGTTGCATTCGACGGGGAATGCTTTCCCATTGTTTCCTATTGAAAATTGGTCAGATCGGACTATGGGATCAAAATTTATGGCCAAAATATTATTTTTTGAAATGAACGAGAAAGGCACTATTGCCGCTAGGGTGATTAATCAGGATTTTTTGACTGTGATGCATACCAATAAAACGTAAATCAATGAAAAATTAAAACCCATTTACCTAAAGTGCTATTTTAGACCTTTCTTATGTGATTTTTTTCAACATCCTCCTTAATGCACCGAGGGAGGCATCATCACTGCTAGGTGAATTGATTTGAGTTTTTTAGCGTCTCCTGGCTTTTAGAATGAATAAAGTATTCCTTGTCTTTAAATCTGGGTGGTTTTTATTCATGCTTCTTTATTTTTAGCTAAGTTTTCAAGGGTGCCCACAACCGAACCACGAAATGAAAATGTCCAAAAATGTCAAATTTTCTAAATTGTCAATATTTTTTCTAAATCGATGAAATCATATTAATTTCTTTGCTAGTAGTAAGGTTATAAGTTTAGCTTTCGATTGCTATGCAAATGTCGACATAAGATCAACCAGGGAAAAAGTTATAGACCAAACACAAAAGGGTGCCCACAACCGAACCTCCTCCCCTACTAACTCTTCTTGAACTGGCGAACAATGGTAGTGAGAGGAACACAACAACACTGAACAAATTCTCTTGCTTGAAATGGTCTTGTAGACAGAGCTAAATCCCGGGTTTTACGAGTTTCACTTGTGATATTCTAGAAGCAAGACAAGGATGTGGCTAGGGCTCCGATGCATGGCCAAAAACAGTATTCCTGTTATGTTTTCTCAAGAAAGGATTGATTTCCTATTGATAAGGGGCGCGCCTTCAATGGGATTGTTCTCTATGAAGGGTCTAAATAGCGGGACTTTTGTCATGGTGGTCTTGAGAAAACAAAACAACAACTGTATCGAAACCGATACTGCATTGCTTCTCAATAGCACTGGAGTAATTCGACATGGACTTAAACACTAAGGATACGGGTAACACAACAATAGATCTAATAATTGGTCGCAGTGGCACACCCGAACAGGAAAAAAAACGTATTACTAGCGATTAAGTATTTTGTCGATGTAGGCAAAGAAAATGTGACCAAATACAAAATGTCTTGCTGAATGAATTTAGCCATTTGTGGTTCATTCTTATTGGCTGCCCGAGCACCTCATTGACTGGAAGTGTGCTTTAGCCGGGCGTGTATAGAAGGGGAACAGGTTTCGTTCACGCATTGAGTTGAACTTCTATTGTTCTGGGTTCATCCACCCCAAAATCATTATTATTGTTGGTTTCGACATCCCCGAAGTGGTAGAAAACGAAGATCGTAATAAGCTATGAGGCAGGAAATTTTCCAAGGGGGGGGGGGGTAAGTTATGCACAAAGAAGAAGAAGATTGTTTAGCTAATTGTTTAACATTTTTGACCATATGCAAGCCGACCATTCCGACCATATGACCTGTTCGGCCAAACAACATTTTCTGGCAAATGGCCCTCACTATCGTACAACTATTTCACCAAACGGCTTGTTCGACCCAATAACCTATTTGGCCGAACGACAAATGGCCAAATAATGTTTTTGACCATACCGTTTTCGGCCAATCGTTCAATACGGTCAAATGGAATTCGGATA